>NW_009217810.1:0-13805 GCF_000690835.1 Fulmarus glacialis
GGTGAGGGTTCGGCGGGGCCAGGGCCTCTCCGTGTGTGAAGGATGCAGCTGGGTCTCGAAGAACTTGATGTTGGTGTCCAATGGTGTGCCGGTACATCGTGGATTTCAGACGGTTCCCCCCACCCTGGCTGGGTGTTACTGCCATAAGGCAAAACCTAAACCCAGAAAAGGAATTTCCTATTTCTTTCAGTAGAAACAGGAGATTCCCCTTTTCACTTGGATAGGAAATACTAGGATTTTTTTTTTTTTTCTTCTTGTGGTTGACCCAGGAAGTCATCTTGTCGCCAGCCTTCTGTTTTTTTTTTTTTTGCTCTAGAGGTGCAGGGAGGAGGGTGTTGCTTTGCTCTGGATCCTGTGGGTAAGCGTTGAAGGCAGTGACAGCAGCTGCTGTTGGCTCTGGAGCGCCGGTTGCTATGAGAGAAGCTTCAGTAGACTTGGCTGCTATCTCCAGGGAAGGACAGCAGAGCAGCCTCCATTAGTGTGGTGGTGGAGAGATGGCTGGCTCACGTTCAGCAAAGGGCTTTACTTTTCAGGCCGTTTCCACAGGTCCAAAGCAGAAGCGGGGGTATGTTTGGTCCGGTGAGACAAAAACCTACAAGGTGGGTTTAATCGCTGTTCTTGAGTTAATGGAATTGCATTAAAGTGTGGGCTGGAAACCTTGAGTTACCCTTTCCAGGTATTTTGGTCCATGTGAAAAGTAGGACAGCGAGAATTG
Organism: Fulmarus glacialis; assembly: GCF_000690835.1. Taxonomy (NCBI): domain Eukaryota; kingdom Metazoa; phylum Chordata; class Aves; order Procellariiformes; family Procellariidae; genus Fulmarus; species Fulmarus glacialis. The sequence continues at coordinate 716 of NW_009217810.1, forward strand.
ATATGATCTTCCTGTTAACTGAAGGCTGCAGTCGTGTCTCTTTTGAACTCCAGTCTCCTTTCCAGCCAGTAACAGAGCCAGATGCTTTTCTTATTGTTTGTATGTCTCCTTCCTCCCCTTCCATCGCCTGGGCCCCACTTGCCTTATTGACTGGAATTTCTGCTGTGTGCAGTGGGTGTGTGCAGCAGACACCAGCCTGCTAGTGCTGAGAAGGGATTTTCCATTCACAGACCAGGGAACAGTCAAAATAAAGGCCCGGCTCAACTTTGGGACTGCAAACAGAAGCAGGGAGAGGAGTTTCCCTCTGCTGCAGAATAAAATTTATCCTCTGCACTTCTTAGGCAGTTGTATGTCAAAATATATGGAAAATACTGCTCTGCTGTGGAATAGGGAGGTGAAACCTCCTGTGAATAATAGGGAAGATTCCTCTCTTTCAGTTGACTCAAATGCTTGATGAAGGAACAGTTTGCAGGAGGCCATTTTTGACGTGACTATGTATTGTGGAATCTGCCAGCTTCTATCCCCACACTCTGTCTACTTGACTGCAATAGCTTCCTTTTTTTTTTTTTTTTTTTTTTAAAAGGAAGAATGAGTGCCTGCCTTATCTGCTTAACTAACCATTTGGCACTGGCTGCTGTCTGTATGATACTGTATTGTTGACTTGGAGCTATTGGTGTATTCCAGTGCATTTGTTAAAGATGAAACTTAATTGAAGTATGTAGTATGGGAAATGGGAATACATTAGCATTAGAAAACAACTGCCATCTTTGTAAACTAACACATATAATGGGGAGCCCCTTGCCCTGGCCTGAGTTACCAAACTCGGAATTACTATGAGCTTGAAGCAAAAATTCCAGGACCAGAATAATGTGAGAGAGATTAAAATATGCCCTTAAATCTGCTTGACTGGCAGCAATCGTGTGGTAGATGCCAAACTCTGAGTAGCTCTTGTATTTGAGGATCTGTAGCATCCAAATTGTTTCATAAGGTGGGGTGAGCAACTTTTAACCCACCTAAAATGCCTCCATCACTGGGGCTGAATGTGGTATCTGCTGCCTAGCATGGCATGACATGACAACAGTAGTGAACGTAGGATTTTGTGAGTACCAAAACTAGCTCCTCAGTTTAATAACATATGGCAAGTGATCTTCATGGCCCCTTAGTCTTTGCTTACAGTCTCTGTACGTTGTTTACAGTCTCTCTGTATGTTGTAATGGGGAATTAATCCGCTGCCTCCCATCCTGTTGAATAACTGGCACCACTTTGACAAGGCCCTGGCTTTCCGTTTTACTGTCATATCCCAAGTGACCTGAAAGTAATATTCCTTAGCTAATGTTGTCTGAGGTTTCACCACCCCAAGGTGAGGCAATGAAATCTCACGTACATTTAAATCCCTTTTTAGAAAGGACTCAGTTACAGCCAGATCTTGTTTTGAAAAGTAATAGGTCAAAGTTGAAAAAACTCATAGGAAAGAGATGGCATTGTACTGGCATCTCAGAATGTGCAAAAGTTTATGCTCTTTTTCTGGGGCTGGGGGAGGAATCCAGCAACAACTGCTGATTTAAATTTTCTAGTTGTTCCCTGAAGTAAAAAAAAGCATTTTTAATTCAGACTTCCAGGTGCGAAGCATGCAGGGGAGAACTAAATGTGTGATGTCCCAGCCATGTAATTTATTAGTCTTACCGGTCTATTCTTTCTTCCATTTTGGGTGATCAGACTTTACAAACTTGTTTTGAATGATGTGATGAGATTAAAATGCTTCTATCTATTCTAGCAATAGTGAAACAAACATAATGTGTGTTCAGAGGTTTGAAACTTAAAAAATCATTGGTCTCATGGCAATATTACTGTATTACAGATGCACATTTGTGTTCTTACTCTGGTGCTGCTTGTGTGTGTAACTCTGAAATCTTGCCAGTGAAATCTCGTGTTATGTGCAGTATATGAGAAAGGTTGCAAAAGGCAAAGGTTTTTTTATATATACAAGATGTGGTAGCAGTACTTGAGTTGAAAGCGTTAAATGTGTGTTTAAATGTATAGTATGTGAGATATTAAGTCTCAGTTGCCCCTATGAAGCTTAAGCTGCTATTTGATTTTAAAATAAAGACTTTGTTGCATTTTACTTGTCTATTTAGTTTTTTCTCTTCCAAATTTAAAAAAAAAAAAAAGCTATGAATGTTAAAGCTGTTACAGATTCTACAGCCAGTCTTTGGCTTCCATGACTGACTTGTGGCAAGAGTTAGTGCACAGTAAGTTTGCACTTACATTGTTAGAAACAGTTTTGTATAAATCTGTCTTAGCCTAAACCTTTTGCTTATTTTGATCATGGAAGAAGCCCCAGACCGTAATGCAGCAAGAGTTCAACATCTTGAAACTGTGGGAGCTGAGGGTTTTTTTCCACTTTTTTCTTAATTCCTTATTGAAGTTGCTGGGGGTTTCTTGTTTGTTGGGTTTTTTTTTTTTTCACAGGATTTGCTATTTTGGTGGCAATTTTCCAGTATTCCTGTAGCAAATCAGCCAAGCAGCGGCCCCTGTCCCTGCTGAGCAGGGAGAATGTGCAGCGCTCCTGGCCTCCCCGCTGAGCTCACGCAGGGGTGGGACTTGCTAAGCTGCTGAAATCGCAGCTAATGCCCACTGAGCATGCTGAGAAACAGTTTTTCAACTGCTCCTAGTTTAAATTTTTTTTTCTTCTATAATTAGTAAAGATGCTCTTTGTCTCGGAGGATGATCTGCACTACAAATCAGGAGATTCTTGTTCATCGTCCCCTTCCCCCCCCCCCCAAGCTAGTAGTGAAGTATTATTTTCCTGTAACAAAAATAGCTAAAGGGATTTTTCCCTCACTTTAACTGATGAGTCTGAACTTGAAAAGCTGTAGCCCAAAAGAAGAAATCTGCAGCGAATAATAGCCCTAATGCTAGTTTTTGTTGCCACAAGCCCTATAGGAGCGTCAATATTGTTGTTTAAATTGTAAATCTGCAACTTTCTGATCCTTAAATCTAATTTAAATGCTTAAACAGTAGAACAAACAAATTTATTTTTAAATAATAAATTTGAGAAAGAAAAACTTTCTTGGTGAGTTTTATTTTCCTCCTACCAAACACACACAAAACCTAATTATTTTAATGAGCAATATGGGAAATACTCAGAAAAGTGTACTGATGTGCTCAGACTTCAAGGTGAAAAAATGTGGGAGGACTTGTCAGCAGTTTGAGTGGCAAGCTTTTAGTGAGCAGGAGAAGTAATTTATTTTGTGGTCAGGAATCTAATAGTCCCACATTCACCAAACACGAAGAAAAAAGGGGGAACGAAGAGGGAGGAACATAGAAGAGTAGCATTGAGAAATAGTCAGGAATTTGGCTTTTAGAGTGAAGTTTAGAAGTGATCTGTTGTTTATGCTGAAGTTTAATCCTTATAAACTTGATAATGTAGACAGGTCTTGCATTCCTCCCCGAGGGTCACGGAAGGGCTAAGTTTAGCAACGGGGAGGTATCCCGAGCAGTCAGATCTATGCAGTTTTCAAGGCAGCAGACTTTTTTGCTTATTCATCCTGTTCTAAACAAGCTTAGTTATTTTTTTCACTTATAAGCAGCCTTTTGAGACAGAATGTGAGTTAGTTTTAAACCCAAAAATGCTTGAGCCCTAAAATATTCCAGAGTAATTTCAGAGTAGAAAGGTCACGGTGCTTTTGATGTGTTCATATTTAGAGCGTGATTACAATTGCAATCATACACATTGACAAGAAGATATTGTCTGGATTTGGTAGCTGCTCATTTAGTGACTCAGGCTTATTCCTGTTGTCCTTACAGAGCTCATACCAGGGCTTTCTTCTGCAGCCTTGTTGATTTACAGGACAAAACTTTTTCAGTGACCGTGCCACCAGCCCAGAAAACAGTTTGAAGTTCTGATACTGAGAAGAATCCTCTTGACTTTGAAGTGAGCAGTTTGAAATGCAAGTCGTTGATAGGGAAGGAGTGTGTGACCCCGCCATCAGACTTTTTAACAGAACATGCCTGCTGATGATGATTCAGTAAAAGAAAAAAAAAAAAGTCAGGATGCAGCTTGGAGTTTTAGTTTGTCGGTGTTAGATAATGCAGTCTCTTCGTTTTGCATAGACTTTGAATCATGAAAATAAGTGGCTGGAGGACTTTTGAGGATTGTGTTACATGGAAATATTTGGATAAAGAAGCCCATGTAAGACTAGAGGGGGAAAGACACAGCTTGCTTCTGGGAGCAGAATTTGGGAGCTGCAGAGGTGATAGCTGGTAGGAGGATGGCACCTGGGAGACTGAGACTTCTCATCACAGCTCCAGGTAGTGCAGAGAATGGGAGCAGAGGAGTATTTTTCAGTGTGGCCGTATTTCCCAGCTGTGCCTCTGCCCAAATTACATCTTTCTGGCAATGCTCTCGGTCGCTCTCTAGAACTGATACCCCTTCAGGATGCCGGTGTGGAAGCTGCTCCCAAGGAGCAATTCTCAAATGTTTTTATGGGAGAGAGTGAGGAGGTGAGAATGTTTCCTTGCTTGTAGACAGGAAGGAATACAGTGGGAAAAGTTTGAGAACCAGTGGTTTAGGAAACTGAAGTGCCCTGGGGGTTCAGCGTGGAGCCCTTAAAATAGTTCGCATGTCTCAACCTGAGTTGCAGTATCAATTTATAGATACTTGGAAGAATATACGAGCCTTTTGCATTCATGTGGCCTTTAACTAAAGACACTAAAACAAATTATTTCCTGTGCTTTGGTGGCATTAGGTTGGAATAACTTATAATCATGCTGCAAGAATGCTTTCAGTAATGTGGCTGTAGATTAACTTTTGCCACAGCAAAGATCTGGAAGCTTCCTGTATAAATACAGCTAAAGTGAACCTTTGAAGAAAAAACGACTGCTTGATCAAGTTAAGTAGGCTCTGCTTAACTGTAGAGGAGACTGGCTTTCTGATTCAAAGTTCTCTTGCAGTTTCATGAATTTCAAGGATGTTGGGGTTCAAGATGGCCTGGAGGTTAATAGGGAACAAGGATACTTGTAGGGTGAAAGTCAGGTTCTAAGCTTGCCACAAACTCGCTTTGTTGTGCAGTTCTTCTAATATCCACCTCAGGGTTTGCTCATATATGGAAATCTGTGTGTTAAACTGGAATGGGTGTTTGTGGCGCACTGGATATTCTTTGCACAACTTTGTGCAGGTTTTCGGTGCACACTAGTGATATGGTTCCATGGCAATTCAAGCCGACCTGACGTGCTGCTGCCACAGTCCTCCTCTCCTTTCCGTCATCACTTTTGCCTCTGTTCTGGCCCATGCCTGCCCCAGTAGGGAACTATTCAGGAAGGCTACCATGACGAAAACAAGTGCATTTCATTTTTGGAAGTAAGAGTTTTCTGCTGGCTTCTGCCTGAACTGCTGGACTGTGGGCTCAGGTTAGCATCAGTGCAGAAAGGGATGGGGAGGCTGCACTGAAGCTGTGCCAGCTGAAGTCAGCTTGAAACTATTGCAGAACTGCACCCTGCGAGTGAGGTTACTCCGGGTGAAGTTACACGAGACAGCTGAGTACATCCAACAGCTCTGCTGCTGAATGGGGGAAGTTTTGCTCCCCCTTCCTCTCCCACCCATCGGGGAGTTCTGCCTTTTCTGTTTGCCAGCTCTGGTTCCTGCTGGATCCCTTTTCTGAACTCCTTCAGCTTGCTAACCCAGCAGAAAGCTATGTTGGGGTTATTTTATGTTTTGGTTTTTGCTGGATTATTTTTTTGCCAAGATAGTGAACTGAATTGGCTCACCAAGGGATTTGACAAGCATCCAGAGCCCTCACAAAATAAATAGGGGAGAGCATATGGGTAGAAATGCAGAGGATGTGGTGGGGACTGGAGAGGGGGAGCAGGGTCTCCGCCTTTCAGTGGCAGCACACAGTGCGGCCAGCTCAGGCTGTCCTTTGGAACTTCACCCTCCTTTTAAAGGAGAGTGCTCACCGCACAGTGCGTGGTAGCTCAATCTGTGAAACACTGTGGGTTTGTGTCCTTGGTCTCTGTGCATGGAGTACTTCCTTTAGGCGAACGTTTAGTTTTCTGCTTGAAAATTGGCGGCGTAGGCTTTCCTTCATCTGCTCTTGTTTGCTCGGGAAGCTGGTCAGATGTGAGTTTTAATGTAGGCTTGATGGTGATGTGATGGTGGAATGGTGTTATAATGTACACGTGGTGTTTAACCATTCCAAAATAGCGAATTCTTGTAGGTATATTTTTGCAGAAAGTAAATACAGCAGACAGCTGAAGAGATGTCTCATTTTGGAAGATGGCAAAATGTTAATTAGTATACAATTATTACAAATCTGTGTAAATAAAAGTACCACGCAATATTTCTTACCCTTTTTTTTTACCTGGTAATTAGAAAGTCTTTATTTTGCATTTACTTGCCAGTCGTTATGAGTTGTGAGATATCCAGGCATGCAGAAAATTATGAATTACTGAGGATACATTGTCAATCAAATTATAAAAAACAGAGTAGTAAAAAAAACATAACATGAGTTCTATCTAGCTTTGCTGAAAAATGTATAGAGACATGAGTGCGACTGGAACAATGCAAAAATTTAATTCAGCCAAGGCCAGTTGCAGCAGAAACTTGAATCCTATTTCTTTAATATGGAAAACTTGGTTATAGTGGCATATATTTGAAATAGAGCAATTGTCTGTGTACTGCAAATCTCAGTGTGTGCTGCTCCGTCTGCTCACTGTGAGTTGAGGCTTTTAGTTTTGTACCTAGTGAGACTATTTGGTCTAGTAGAACTTGAGGCAGCATTTTGGCTATTTGTGTTTGAATAAAGTTATTTAAATGTTAGCATGTCATGACATCTCCAAATGCATATTGCTGTGCAAAAAATTCATGTTGGGCGTGAGCAGTATGTCTCATAAGCAAGAAATCTCATCTGTTGTGAGGGGTAATCTTTTATTTAATGAAAATCTTCACCAATAGCCCCAAATCAATCATGTTGCAATAAAGGAACTAAGTAGATTGTATTTTCTGTGTTATGCTTCACGGCTGGTAGCAGTTTTTCTGACTTTGCAGCATGGTAGCTGAATACCTAGGTGAGCAGTAGGGTGACAAATGTAGGTAGTGTTCCTGTGTGCTTCATCTGAACGGTTGTGTCCGCTCCCTGCCCATGCCCCCAGATAAGTACCCAGGGTGGGGACACATCCTTTATCTGACAGTGGCTGGGCGGAAGGTGGAAGGTTTTACTAGTAGTAGACATTGTATTTTGGGGTATGCCATCCCAAACCTGTCTCTTTAGATAAGTGTCTTGTCAGTAGGAAGTTCTCTACTGAGGTTAAAACTACGACTTGTGACATATGTAAAGGAAATACCTTAATGCTGCCCCACGATGGTCCTCTTTGGAGAGGCTGATCTTGGGTGTTCTGCCTGAGGTGGTAGGTGCTTGGATGCCGAAGTCCCACGCTGATGGCATCCTTTACGCACCTATGGAAATCACCGTTCGTGCTGCAAAAAAAGCTTAGCTCCTTGAGCACTTGAGCATGGTGTGGGTCAGTCGGAGGAATTCAAGAAGCTGAGCACCGAAGTGCTTGCATCTGGCAGCAGAAGTCCACCGTTTGGATTCTCTTCAGCCACTGTGGGTTCAGAGTATCCTTTAGGAAAAGTTCAGATACAGAATTTGTAAGAAGATGAAAAATTCACAAACTGGGAGAAGACTTTCCCCACAATCTGCCGGAGAACCTAAGAGTGAAATTCCTGTGTCACAGTTCCTATTTCCTGCTCCTGTATTTCTAAGCCTTACATACACAGATAGAAGTAATAAATTAATAAAGAATAAAGCGCTAGCATATTGTAAAAGTGAGACTATACATCGAAACCTGCAGTCATTAGTTAGGCCTTTCTTGGGAATAGCTTGGGACTGTCAGCTTGAAACTGGTCAACAGAAATTCGTTGAATCGCATGTGGAGAGGAGGACCTTGAAGGAGCAGGGAGAGTGAAATGGCATGTTCAAATGTTGATGTAACTTCTCTGGTTTTTGCAGAACTGTGTGAAAATGTAACCAGGATCCTGTCAGTGAAATCCTTTGACTGAAAATTCCTCCTTTTTTTTAAAACCATGTCACACAGTGGAGATGGATGGGGGTGATTTAGGAGCAGGCTGTTCTTGCGAGCAAAATTTGTAGCTTTCTGTTGCTCTTCCAGTGTCAGAGTTTAAGGCATCACTCCTTTTTCTGAGCGATAGTGAAGTAGGCTGTTCCCATGAGAGTCACTGTGTTGGGGCAACATTTGCAAGGAATTCTGATATTTTCAGTTTTACGTGAAGAGAAGGTTGTGAGGGAGGAAATAAATGGCCTTGACACATATTTGAAAAATGATGGAAACTTTTCGGCATTTTGTAAAACAAAATTACCAAAGTTGTTAAGAAAGATGGTTGTTACTGAAATGGTATGTGGGTTTAAAATGTAAAAATTCATCTTGAACAATGGGACTTGCTATGGAGTTCTGTTAGTACTGAGAAGGTTTAATTTAGCTTAGGTTAAAATCTCTCCAGTTAAACTAATCATCCCTGCTTTTTGGGAGGCTGCCGCTTCTCAGCCGGGATACGTGCATGGGTCCTTAGCCTGTACTAACTGAATGAAGCAAGTGAAATGGCCACAGTGATTTAAATTTTTTTCAGGTGTTTTTTTTCAAAAAAGTTCAAGAAGCAATTCTGCCAGGGCAGTTTGTCCCCAGTCCTGTTCTGATTAAATCTATTGATTTAGCTCTAGCTATCATGTGTATGGCTCAAAACACTGTGTGTGACATCTCAGAAGTAGTATTCTGATGTTACTGATAGGAAAAAACAAAAAAGGATTTGCTTGCATAGGATATCTTATAGGCAGCGTGGAGGTAAAACATGGATTATTTTATAGACTCCTGGTCTATAAAATTGCCTCTCAGACTTTTATAGGTAGCCATCTCACCCACGCCAATCCTCACCTCTTCCCACATGTCCGTGTTCTGTAGTGCTGTGTTGCTTCTGTATAAACCTTTGGTTTCTTTCAGTAAAGCAACCAGTGATGTAATAGGTGGGGAGTACATTGTGTAGTGGATACAGGTGAAAAAATCTCCTGTATGAGTTGTTGATGGGGAAGCGTGGTAGTACGAGCCAGGTTATTTTTCCTGCTTGTTTTCACTAGCATTGTGATGCTACAAGATAGTTTGGGTTAAGAACAATGTTGCTACTGATTTGTACCATCAGGACTGATAAACTATGTGAAGGGGCCTTCAGAGTATCTTGGCAAACTGTGTTTGATGCTTAGTGCACGCAAAGTCTGTCTGCATTATTCAGGAGGATCATTCCTGTCTGTGCTGTTTTCCTCCTGTGCTGAGATCATTCTCCTATCCAACTGTTACCCAGCTGAGGTCTTGATAGTTCTCAGTTTTTCCATAATGACAAAATCAAATTAGCCCTACGATGACTGGTGCATGTGAAATTCCTCTCGGTTAAAGCATGTTGCCTGGAATATTTTCTGGCTATTTTTTTCTCAGGAGAATTCAGCGTCTTCTGTTTGAAAGGGAAAGGAGAAAAGATGCAGATTAGGAAACGCTGGTGTTTAAGGTACAGGGAGGAGCACGTAACTTGCTTCTAGAACATAATCTGTCCAGCTGTGACTTAGTCATCTTCAGTCTTACATAAAATGCGTCCAATCTAAATAGTTGAGCATCTCCCTCCTGAATGCAGCAAACCAGCGTCTTTTATGCTTATGTGAAGCTGTAACAGGCACAAGCCATCTTCTTAGGAGTGCCTTCGTACTTGTGAACCTGCAGCATCCATCATGCTGTCAAGCCTCATTTACTCATGTGATGGGATTTTTTTTTTTATTCTGTTCCACAATTTTTCCAAGTTTAAAGAGGTTCCTTGCTGTTGGCAGGGAATACAGCACTGATAATCCCAGACAGGAAGCAGAGAATGTAATGTGAGAACAAGAGTGACTCTCCCTGTTCTCCCGAGTCAGACTGAAGGTTTTGTTCGTCTCTGACAGGGCCAAAAATTGATGCTTAGGGAAGAATGTAAGGTGAGAGGATCAGAGGATCTTGGCTAACATCTCTAATTTCAGTGTAGTAGTTCATGCTGTTATATTAAATCCAGCCCTGCTCTCAGTCGCTTTGATTTCACATAGCTATTCTTTAAGGAAAGGGGGATAACTTGACTATCATGACATGCTTTTGAATGGATAAATGTATGTCCACATTAATCCTTTGTTTGTATAATTATGGGGGGTTTGGAGAGGTAGGGGAGATTCTTTTTAGTGGCTGAAGTAAGAACTGTAAGCTTTGTAAGAACTGGCCTGTGTGAGTTGAAAGATATTCTGTGCTAGCTAAGGGATGATGGACATACTTAGGTAGTCAAGGAAAGAGGTGCTGGGAGTGTGTTGTTAAATAAACGTATTGATAAAGGTAGGTGCTGATAAATCTTACCACTGTGAACATGGAAGATAACATTTAAGATTATATCAATACATTTGCCATGTTTCATGAAGCTAACATCTTAAGTCACCTGTGTATGCAGTGGAAGATCAGTCTCCTTTGGAGGTGTAGCTAGAGCTGGAGCTTCATTTGGGTAGTTTGAAGCATTCTTCAAAGGCTTCTGAGAAAGTGTTTGATGTAGTTTTAGTTTAAAAAAAAAAAGTACACTTTTTTCATAAAAACTACAAATGTACTGTGCTCACTGTGAAGACTTAATGGCTTGGGTTGGTGCTGCCTGGGGACCTCTAGGCTGCAGTCTGTTGCATGATTTTAAATTCCCCCCAAAGAATTGTGGTAAATCCATATGCTGGTTTTTAGGCTGTGCTTGACAAACATGGTCTAGCTCGTTTGTAAGCTGCAATGCCAAGTGTAGAAATGACTAGGTGAGATTTTCCAGTCTTTGTTAGGTGGAAAGTCAGATCATCAGAAGGTTATTTTTGGCCTTAAAATGCATAGTTACGCAAACACTTAGTGGCCCTGGAGAAGAAATGAGCAAAGCCCTGAGCAACCTGATCCAAGTTGGCCCTGCTTTGGGTAGAGGAGAGGGTTTCAGTCAGTTAACCTTCAGTGGTCCCTTTCCACCTGGATTATTCTGTGGTTCTGTGGAAGTTGGACTGGGTGTAGGAGGTGGGGGGGGCATGCCTGTTTTGGGTGGAGAGGCCAAGAGTTAGGAGGAAGAAGGAAGGGTACTGTGAAGAAATGGTTGTGCTGGAGAAATTGCATTAACAGTGGAGATCTAAAATATCTGAGACTGTGACTTGGAAAGGACACGCCTAGCTTTATAGAAGGTTGTGAGATGAAATCAGCTTTTAATTTACTGCTCTTCAGAATCTTTTTATCTGGATAGCATGAAATATTTGATAAAGCTTCTGCCAGAGAGACACTAGTGGGATAATAAAGTATGTTTAAGGAGCTCTGAATTGTTTTGCCACATTTCAACAAAAGATTTGAATCCATCCAGTTGCAAGGTGATGCATTTGTTAGCAAAACTGCAAACCCACCTATAAATTGTAAAACAGCATTTTGGAAAGCAGTTGCTCAAAGGGCTTTAAGGTCTTTACAGCTAGCTGCCTCTACATGGTACTTGGGCCAGTATTTTCTGTAAAAGGGTTAATGTGATTCTTGGGCATATTGAGGAGAAAAAAAAAGTGGGGGATAGGAATATGAAGCAAAAATAAGTAATCTTATAAACACAGCAATGTTGATACTGATACTGAAATTGAATTTTGGTTTCCATGCTTCAAGAAGAATGCCAGTGTATTTGGAGAGAATTCAAAGGACAGCTGCAGAAATGATCCAGGGACTGGAAAATAAGCCTCATGATGTGAGGCTTAAAGGAACTCAACTTACTCAGCTTATTGAAAAGACAATTGAGAGAGGGCTTGATCTTTCTCTAAAAGGACTTGCAAGATTTGCTGACAAAGGCATAGCAGTATCAACTGAGGTTAGACAAATTGAATCTTGAAGTACAGTTTCTTAGCAATGATAATAATTAAACATTGGAACAGTTTATAGGGAAGGGGAAAGGAGCAAACGTTCATTTTAGTCTTTTAAAATAGGCCCAACTCATTTCTTTCCGGAGAAAATATATTGTGATTTTTTTTTTTTTTTAAATTATGATAATACTCCTTCCCTGACACTGGAGTTTAAGAACCTTTAAAGGTTTCGTGCCATGATCAGTTGGCACAAGTTCAGACACATGCACTCGCAGTCAAAGCCAAGATCATGAAATTAAGATGAATTTAGAGGAGAAATAGTTAACCTGGTGCTAGAATACTGCCTTGCATAAGACACATAAGATGTGAAGGGAACTCTGAAATTTAATGCTTTGTGGCTTGCATCGTTGGAACTCATTTCTTTCCCATACTGCGTTGCTTCAGATGTTTAAGATATGGTTAAGGCTTTCTGAAAGCCTCTACAGAGAAGCCCTGATGTAACTGTGTACACTCACTGTATTCAGATGAGCATTTCTGAATTCCAGCTGATCGCAGCAGAAGTCTGTAAATCTTTTTCATCCTTTTTTAGAAACAGTATTAAAAAAATTGCACAATGGCAATATGATTACAATTCCTCTGAGAGGCAAAGTAAGCACAAGCTTTCCTGGTAGGTTTAATTCTTAAATTAATGTAGGATATTCTCCATCTCTCAAGTTAACTGGACTTAGCCAGAAAGTTTATTCGTGTTTGAAACAATGATTAATTAATTGTCAGAAGCAGTATTCTAATGGCACTTGTTTGCTGGTTTTCGTGCCATCTAAATGAGAGTACTTCAGCGATTCTGTTCCTCCCTCACTTTGCAAATTCACTTGGGAATTGAGTCACTCAGTTTGGTAATGGCTCCAGATCATGCTTCTTCTTTTTATTTGCGTTTGTCCATTCCACCACTCCCTCAATGGCTGCCGAGTTTCTATATTTCCATAGATTACCTTGTTCCAGATGCCTTTGCAGACATGCAGAGCTCTTAAATTCCCTTCTGGTAGCTCTGAAAATCTGCTGCTTTGTGCAGGTAGGGCTCTCCTGGTCGGTCCTGCCTGTGTGCACGCTTGTCCTTGCCTGCGCAGAGGAGGACGTGGAGCTACCTGGGCCGCTCTCGCCTCTTCTCCTGCGTGACTGCA
>NW_009217810.1:13817-16079 GCF_000690835.1 Fulmarus glacialis
CTCCGGGTCTGGCCAGGGAGGAGCCCCATCGCTCTCATCTCTGCAGCTGTGCAGTAAGGAAACACTTCTATGTCCTAAGGAAGAAGGGGCAGCTCAAAACTCTGTAGCTTTTTGAACGTGGAGCCTATCGATTTGTCACATAAATCGAGCTATTTCTGAGGTGGGAAAGGGGTTGTCTAGCAACAGCAAGTTTCCTTGCTTAGGGCTTAAGGGATAGCAAACTGCAGAAACGTGTTGGGGCACTACACAGTGTAAAGCAAAGGCCTCCAGCTTCGAGATCTAGTGCAGCAATCCCTGCTACTCGCCTCATCCGGACAGCCCTATCTGTCTTAATCTGCAGAAGCCGCTCACAGAAAGTGCTACACAGAAAAGAAGTTGTGAAGGCTTAACAATAAAGAAATCTTCTCCCTTCCTTGCCTTCCCTCTCTGCTGTGTCATCATCCCCCTTTCCCCAGCATTGAGAGGCTGATGGAGACGACCTGCTGCAGGAGGATTGTCAGCCTCCTCAGCGTGAGCAACTCTCGCATTTCAACCTCTTAGTTTCATCATGTGGTTGTACATGCCTGTGCTTAGTTGTGTTTGTGATAATCATGAAAACGTCCTCGATACATTACTCTGCTCATAATTCAACATTCGTAAAACCCGGCGGTTGTGGTAGCAGATAGCATTTCATTATTGAGGTGTTAACAGAACCACTTGCTCAGCATCGCTTTCGTGTGAGCTCTACAATGAGCACTCTTGGCCAACTGTTTGATGTCAGTACTCCTGTGTTACCACCCACATGCAGTAAGGTGGTTGGTTACAGTGTCGTGCACTCAGAGAGACAATCTTCTCAAAGGAAGAAATTACTAATTTATCTGCAAGAAATAATAAATAAGTGACTTTTGTCTTTATTCAGTCACTGGCTGCAGGTTTGTGACTGCTGATTTCTGGTCATCTGCATTTACTTTGAAAGTGCGTTCAACTGGATTATCTGCTTTTCATCTTGTTAACAAAAAATGGGCTAGTCAAAAGTGACCGTGGCTCTCAGCGCTGTCTGTACCACTGAGCTTTGCATTTCTTGCCAGCAGTTATGAAGCAGGTATTTGGGAGCTTCCTGAATAAGTGTCACACCTTCGTCTCTGTGCTTGTAAGAGCAAGTCTTTGATTATCTTGTTTTACCAAAAACTTACCAAAAAAACTTATCAAAACTTATATTCCTTAAAGCTTGATGGTCCAATATGTTGTTTGCTGGTGGCTTATTCTGTACATCTGACTACTGTAACATTGCAATTGGGTGAACAGCCACCGTTCACGGAGGATCCAACATGCAGAGCTGGGGCATGCCATGCTGCCGTGTCAGTAGTACCTGCATTTTGGGATCAGCACATCTCGCCAGTGCCAATATAACATGAGATGCAAGTAAGCCAGAGGAGTGAACCAGAGTAAAGAACATCTGTTGAACACAATTCAGCATCAGCAAGCAGGTAGAAGCCCCAGAAGGGGAAATAAGGCTTTTTGGCTGATACGCTGCCTTTTGGGCCTTCGTGATTGCTCTCTAGCACTGTCCTGCTGACTCTGTCTGCTCTCTTAAGTAGAAAAAGTAGATCTGCAGGAAATGTGTGAATTTTCTAGGGGTCCCAGAACCATCTTAAATGACCAAGAGTGCCACTGGGCACCAGTGCCTGGGAAAGTGCTGTAGTCAGTGGCGTTTCCTACAGAGAGCTTCCTGAGAAGGGGATGTGGTGGGGCAGTGCGGCGGGCTGAGCTTTGAAACCTGCCTCCGCACTGGAAGATTGCTGAAATCCTTATTAACCATGTAAAATTCACTGGATTTTAATGCTTCTCGGTGATTACATAGCTCAGTAAATGGATCCGACTCTCGCTGTGTGCAGGGCAGGTTGCAGGTGTTTTCGTAGCCTGGTTTCCCACTCGAGGCACATTGGACAAACCGGTGTTTGTTGGGACACAGCACATGAGCATTACATAAGCCTGGAGTAACTTCCTTACAACGCGGAGAAAAATGTATTTGCATGATCTCAAGCCCAGGTGCAAGGCTGCAAAGCTTGCCGGTCGCAAACCGGAGAGGCCAGGCTGGAGCCGGGAGGGCACTTGGTGGCGGTTTGAGCTGGGGGGGAAGGGTCAAAATGAGTCCTATAATGGAAAGCAAGGCTGAACCTTCGCTTGGGAGCCGCGGCTCCATAATTGCCACACTGTGTGATGTTGCCATGGCTGCCCCTGCGTGGTTTCCTGGTGTGTGAGAGCAGGGCCGAGGCTGCCGGC
>NW_009217810.1:16139-16774 GCF_000690835.1 Fulmarus glacialis
GGCGTGCGCTGGCAAGCCGCGGTGACGGGAGGATCCCCGGCTGCGAGATTTGAGGCTTTGAGCTCAGTCTCTCCCGTCTCTTCCCTCCAACAGATCAGAGGGCGAGCTGTGATTTTTGCAGGACTTTAAAACCCGCTTTTACTATTTTCTCGCTATCGTAAGGTCCTTCGTTCCTCCTGAAGCCGTGGTCGTGCTAGGAGCGAGGTGGCAATGTGAAATGAAGCATCCTGGGGGCACGGAGGGAGGCCTGGGGAGGCTCGTCGGGCCTGGATGGGCTCCGGCGTGTTTTGATCCGAGATCCTTTGGCCGCGTTGCCATCTGCATAGCCTGTGAATAGTTTTCTCTGGCACAGACCTTGTTCCTCAGTGTTGCATCATCTCTGGGAGAAAGGCCAGGTCCGGAGCCCCAGCACAAAGGCTTTCTGAAGCCCGATGAAGCTTGTTCTGTGTGCGGAGCGTCTCTCTCCTTCCTGTCGTCCTTTCCACAGGATTCCTGACGCGGCCTCCGTCCGAGAGCCCCTTCGTCAACAGCTGCTTTATCTCCGCCGCTTCCTGCACACCTGGCTGATGCAACGTCTGCCTTGGAAGCCGCTGCTGGAGTCTCCTCTGGAGCTGGGTGGTTTGCCCTGGCTGGGG
>NW_009217810.1:16785-52531 GCF_000690835.1 Fulmarus glacialis
TGGTTTGCCCTGGCGGGGAGTGGCCAGGCAGGCAGCCTTCATCACGTGGGGGCCTTAAATAGATGTATAAAGGACGTACAGCCAGACCTGCGAGGCAGAGAGTATTTAGCGGGATTACGGAGAAATCTTTTTTCCAATTCTAGGACTGGAGGTTGCAATCCTCGTACAGCCAGACCTGCGAGGCAGAGAGTATTTAGCGGGATTACGGAGAAATCTTTTTTCCAATTCTAGGACTGGATGTTGCAATCCTACTCCTGGCAACTTGTTTGTGGTTAGCGTTCCACTGCTTGCAACTTCTGGCTGCTCCGTGCCAGTAAATTCTGCTGATTCCCTTTCTATATTCAGCGACTTCCCGTGACTCTGGACTGTCTGGATTCTCATGGGAACCGTAATTCTCTGGGTTTGGATTTGATCCTAGTTATTGCCCTTCATTGCTCTGTTTCCCTCTGACCTTGCATGTGGTATAGGCTTTTCTCTGAAATCCCTTCAAAACACAATTTCAAGGTCTAGAGGTGGTGGGGTTTTTTTTGAGGGGGGGTGTTGTCTGGCAGCCTTTTTAATTTAGGGTTTGTCTACTTAGGGAAGTTTAATAGTTACACAGGTACAACCATTCATGTGAATATTATTACATTCACAAGCCACAAAATCTAGAACAAAGAAACACACTGGTCTGCTAGGATTAAACCAGTGTCATTTACATTATTTAAATTAATCTTGAGTCTTATTTTAACCGTAGCCATTTTCTGGTGTAGGGAGGCCTCTTAAATTAAATCTGGAAATGTAGGATTTATATGGACAAGGTTTGGCAGACTGAGCAGCGGTGCTTTCCAGTATTGCTGTTCCTAGTTGTCTGCTCTGCCCCATTGCAGAAATTTCTTGCCCCTATAACTGTATCTAAAAGGGAATATGTATTTTACCTGCTTCTGCTTTTAGTCCAGTCTTCTTGGCATCAGCTGCACTTGATGAGACATGGCAACGTTTCCTTCCTGCCAGCTGTTTTGGCAAAGGCTTAGAGGGGACAGTCGCAGCAGTAACATCAGCTGCCACAGCTGGATTCACTGGAGGTTAGTTGCCAAGCCCTTAATCTCAACATACCGGTTCTGAACCTTTTTGTTTGCAATTTCTTATTTTTGTGTCATACAGACATTTCACTGTTCTCCTTCACCCTGTGGGAGAAGAGAGCAACTATCTCAGAGTATAGAACTGGCACAGCAATTAGGATGTGTTCCCCTCGCTGCAGAATGGTTTCCTCCCTGCGACTGTCCCAAATAAAAAGTTTGTAGAACTGAAAGAAGAGAGGGGTGTTTTTCCTCTTCGTGTTCATTTACTTTAGTAATTTTTGTATCATCATTTCTGTGGGTTATCATGTATAATTCTTTTTTCTCTTTTATTGCTGTATATCTTTCAGGAAAGAATAGAAAACAGTATTTGCAAAAATAAAAGTGTTTTCAGGGGGTCGCCTTCCTTTCATTTTTGAAAATATCATTTTTAAATGCTTCAGTATTTGAAAAATTTGTCATCTTCACCAATGACTTGTTATGCTATGAGATAGAGGCAATGTAAAGCAATGTTTTTAGCATAGAAAAGGGCCAAGAATTATTCTTTCTGAGTCTATGAGATTTTTCTGAATTTCTCCACTATTATCATTATTTTTTAAGTTTTATTTTGATGATTAACATTTTTAAGATGTTAGCATTTCATATAGGTTGCTAGATTTTCAAAATACTGTCTTGTGAAGTTTTCTTGAAGATTTCCTGTTTATGGCCCTTAAAGTTATGGGGACTTTGATATGAAGTTCTCGGTTGGGATAGTCCTTTTCCCTTTACATTGAGGTTGTTGCTCCTTTAAAACATCCTTTCTATCACTGTCCTGCTCAGCAGGCTGTGTGTGCAGACCACACAAATGCAGCTAGGTCCCTTCTCATCAGCCTGGGTACAGGCAGAGTTTCCTGGTGTTTGCCTGCCACCTCTCCATAAACATACCTTGGAATAATTTAGTCTACCGTGGATCACTGCTCCTCTGTAATTTGCTTCCCCTTTCTCATTTGGCATGTATTTATTTATGGAATTATCCTTATGTATGACTCTTCAACCAATTTCAAATCAATACAAATTAAGCTTTCCGGTAAGGTTCTGTGTTGCAAATTAGTTGTTTTAAGAAAGTCCAAACAAACCCTTGTCTGATGTCTCCACCTCCAGAGTGTATTGGACTGTAAAGAATGTGGTTGGATTGTCCAGTAGAAGGTATTTCTGGAAGCGAAGTCTTATCTGCCCTTCCTTTATCTCTTATTAAATTTTTCTTCTATTTCTTATCATAATACCTGAAATCCTTACTGATTCCAAAAAAAAACCCGCAGTATTTTTTTTTGTCTGCAAAACAGAGGTTTTGCATAACTTCTTGACTGCTGAAGCAGCAGCAAAGTTTTGAGGTTATTCTTTTTGCTTTCCTGAGTAGTCTCTGCAGTCTTGGGTCAGTTGCTGAGAATACTTGACTATGCATTTCGTAATTTCTCTGCTTGATGGTTTAATTTCCTTCAGTTGCTCACTGTCATCGTTTGTAGTCCCTTAGGGTGTAGTTTGCAGAGGAGTTTAACTAAAATTGATGTTTTCTTCATCAGATAAAATGATGGAATCTCATGGATGGACGTGATGAAAATTGCCTTAAAATAACTTAAACCTCATTTAAGTAAACATAATCAAAAGATTTTTAGTTTCCAGCAGTTTACCAAATTTTATCAAAATCAGTTTAACTTTCTTGTACCTCAGTTTTAAACGTGGCTTACATAGCCTTCACTGAACTGTTTTATCACGCTGACTTTAGCTAAGTAGGTGTATTCATAGACATGTGTTGAGGTAGTTTCTAGTGCTTCCATAAAGCACTTTAAGAATAATGGGAATCATTAATATGATTTTATATCTTCTATGGAACAACTTGACTGATGCATAGGCCCATGGATACCAAAAGCTGTTTGAAATCACCCATGTCCTAAAAGCAGCAGTCTTGCCTTTCCCCAGTCCTTGACTCCAGGTCTTGTGCAGCGTGGTGAGCAGGATCAGGTCTCGCTGGGTTGTTTCTTTTTACTTAAACAAAACTTAATTTTTAAATGTTGTTATTCTTGTTCTAAGAGCTTGTCGGTGCTTTATCATGGTTCTCCAGATGCCAGAGAGCAAGACGAACTCTGAACCAAATGTATACATACAAGCACTTCTTTTTGCATATGATTTCTTACGTATAAAACAGGAGAGAGTCTTAAGAAAGCTCCAAGGCAGATAAATCTTTAACCATTGCACTATATTTGTCAATAATTTGGTTATCACGGTATGCGTACGTAGCTAGTAATGAATACTTGTGTTGTCTGTTATTTTGATTCTTTCTGTTGTAGACTAGGATTGAGTTCTCTCAGACCGCCTGGGGTGGATGGATTTCTGTCTTGCTTTGTCAGTCAGCTAGCAGATGATACACGGTACTAATGATAATAGTAAATACTCATGTCAATATTTCATTTTTTAAAGCTGGCACAGTTGTTTCCTTGCTGCTTAGTGAACCCAGCTTGTTTTCAGAGCAGAGCTAAGCATTTGTATTCGTAGATTGAGGCACAATTCAAGAACTGTTAGGAACCTATGTTTCAGAGTAAGTTGGAGCTAAATGACTTAAGGATTTATCTGCTCTGCCCCTGCCTCTGTGTATGTGTCCTTATGGAACAGCGCATCTGAAATTCTGGGAATTTGATGCATTTTTGAGCTAGCCTTTTTAAATGCAAAAACCCTTGATCTGATTCTGTTTGCGCTAAAGGTGCTTGCCCTTCTGTGAGGATCTGCCCTTGACATGAGGTTTATGGGTGTGCTGGAAAGAACAGGCAGTGCTTGCTCGGTCTCGGGTGGACTGCACGTGTATTTGAGTGGCACCAGCTGATGAGACAGGACGTTTTCAGTATGGTAATTGAAGCACTTCATGTTTACATTAGATGTCCCATAGATTTTGGCTATTCTGAAATTTCCAGGCAAAAGATGAATGAATAGGATCCATAAGCCTGCTAACACTTTTTATACTGCTCCACTTGCAGAGAGGTTTGCCTCTGATGCAGATGGCAGCGTAAGTATGAACTGGTCAGAATTTGCTGGCTCTGTCCCAGATGAGGTTGATGGAGAGGATGCCAAGGAAGGCTGCATGGCAGAGCTGCTATTTCCAGTTTGCCACCAGCTCTGGCCTATGGCAGTGTGAGATGCAGGAGGAAAACATGCTTTGAATTTGATGTGACTGGTAATGGCTTGGGAGCGTAAAGACGTGCAGCTCATGGAATTACATATGGAGCTCATCCTATACAGGTGACCTGCAGGCCTGTTGCTGAGCATGGAGAAGAGGATGGCGGTTATCATTTGGATACTAGTAATGCTGGGTTGTCAAAAGTCTTGGATCCACATCCAGTTTTGGGAATTCAGTAAGTGGAGTTCTTGGGAGGTGTGGGGAGTGGTAAAACAAGCGCTTGTTTGTCCTTTGCTCTCTGCGAACAAGAGATATGTGAGAAGTGGCCTTCATCAGTGCAGGCAAAGGGGATTTCCCCATCCTCACTGCCCTGGCACACGTGTTGAAGTTGTATATAATCGGAAAAGGCTTTTCTCAATTTGTCCACAATATCTTTTGTACCAGCGTTACCTTCTTATCGTTCTCGGCAATGCATGAGACACTGGATGCACATTGTTAAAATATTTCAAGCCCTCTGTAGACATGGACTCACAGACCTGCACTGACACTGCAGAGAAAAGGATTGAATCTCTCTGTCCTCCCCCTGCTTGGTAACTGCTTTCCCCTTGAGTCTGTGACCGTGGGAGGGTGCAAGGGGAGTGCTCTCTCCCCTCCCCGAGATAGTATAGCATCACCTGAGCAGCACCAAATGGTGATGAAGTCTGGGCATCTGAATTTAGATAACACGTGCAGTCTGTGAGGCTGTGCCCACGGTTTTTGTCCGGGGTGAATTTTTCACAGTTCTCACAAATATTTAGTAGAGTCTGTCACCAAGTGTGGCACACCACGGGTGCCCAGAGGTGTCTGTGAGACCAGGACCCTGGGGAAAAGGGGAGCAACCACATCTTGAAGGAGGAAGCTCTAGCGAGCTGTTTGACTGACCATGCTTGATTGTCCCTGTTAATACTGACTTTTAACACCACAAGTAATGAAAAGAGTTTCCAGCAGTAAATTTTCTGCTTCTGCTTTGTTTGTAACATGGACAGCAGTGGTTGTGGAAGTGAGCCAGTGCAGCGCTGCAGCTGTTGCATCCTAAACAGAGTTCTGAAAATTAAATTCACTGTTATAGCAGGTGTTGCCTAACCTTCGCTTGGCCAGCTTAGATTTATTGCAGCCCTTTCTGTCAATACAGGATGTTACCTGAAATAATTGAATAGCATATATTTACATTTTAGCTAAGGCAACCACTTAAGGTTTGGTCTGAAGTGGGTGAGTCCCTTGGTGTGTGACCTGCGCCGAGTGAGAATCGGGGGTACCAATGCTGGGATGGCTGTGCAGGTGGATGCTCATCTGGGCTGTTCTGGTGATGTTGGGGAAGACCAGGTGTCTCTATACTGGTATGACTGGTTAAGGAGGAAGAAGTATAGATGGCAAACGTGGGAAAAAAATATATCTTTAAATCCTGCATTTTCAAAACCAGCTAAGTATTATTTACCTGTTAGGCCATCAAAATTCCTGTTTCCATTTGATTTCAAGAATTGTATCACAAGGGAGATAGGTTTGTGCTGTGGTCTGAAGCTCACCGAATTTTCATTAAGACTTTGAATTTTAGGAAAACTTCTTCCAATGGCACTGGAGAGAACTTGGTGCGATGTTTTTCTCCGATACAGCTGTATATTTTGCGGGGGAGAGGTAAGAAGGAGCTTGGGGATTGTATATATAGGAAATTAGCCAGTTCGGTGGGTGAACATTTTGATCTCAACCCCTGTCTTTTCTGTGCAGGCTAATGTTTTGGGTGTTACCAGGCCAAGTTTCATGAAGACCAGACTGTAATCTAGCCTGAAGGTGATGTGGTCTTGGACAGCACTTGCGACTGGTCTCAGCAATTCATTTTGAATGTTACATTGTCAGAGTTGAAAGTACACATAAAACAGCAGCAACAAACAGCAAAATCTGAGCGCGGTGATGGTTGGGCAAGTACTGCTGGGTCAACACAAAAGCGACTGAACTGGAATTCGCCTCGTCTAACCTTTCTGTTTGGTATTTCGTGTTTCTCCAGTAATCTCTTCCCCAAAAGTGAGAGTTACTGTTGCACTGAAACAGTCTGGTGTTTGTACAGCATTGATGGAAAGAGGATTTCCTATGAGAAGTGGCTGAAAACTTGTCCCAGTTACCCCAGGACTGACCAGATACCCTGTGACTCTCAAATCCAGAAGCCGGACCTGAAATTCTCTGGTTCTGCTGAGTCACGAGCAGGCAGGAGGCTGGAATTTGTCCTGATGAAATCTCGGGCTGCTGCCAGCTGGGTATGGTCATGGCAAAGGCAAGAGATCAATTGGGGGGGAAAAAATCCAAGCAAGTATTTAAAAATGTTATTGGCGGGGTCGGGGGGAAGGTTTCTATGTTCCTTAAAAGGGGAAGGGTGCTTCAGACCTGTCCCGTTTCTTTTAATCTTTTGCCGGAGTTTTATGTGACTCTGGGTTGAAACAGGGATTGATGTCTGTAGCTTTTAGCTGTATTTTAGCAGCAGTTTGTCTTGTCTGGTGTCAATGTCACAAGCATGGGAAAGGATAAATGAGGCACTTCCTAAAGGTCCTTTTATTTTTCTTTTTATTTTTCCAAAAAACACACTCAAGGACACCTGGGCTGTCTTGGGTTTGAGCTGCTTGTGAGCTGAGTCCTGCCTCTTTTCCTTTTCAACTCCCACCTCCCTGCGAGACTGTTGCTTTGGGGCATAACAGGGAATTGCCACAGACCACTTAAAAATCTTTACGTGCTACTTCTGTAATTTGCTGTATGCCTGTCATACTATCAGAAAGATTTCTCTTAGGGATGTATACTGAAGAAGGAAAATGTTTCCCTGTGCTAAGAGAAGTGGCCTGCATTTTAAGACAGGAAAAGGCAATATAGTGTGTGGCATTTAAACACTTTGACTCTTTCACTCTTCCTTCATTTGCCCTTGTAGTGAGTGTGTGTTTTTGTGTTTCTGGGGGTTTTGTCTTAAACAATGGCTGGACTATCGTTTCCAAAGGCAGTTCCCTGTGAGAAATTCACTACCCACAGGAAGACTTGGCTCTCCGCCTCTCTGTAGCCCAGGAGGGTTTGCTGGCAGAGCCCCCGCGATGCCGGGGAGCATGTGACGGCCGGCTGCGAGCGCAGGCTGGCTCATCCGCGCCGCCGGAGCCGGGGGAAAGACTGCGGGAAGTTATTCAAGGCTGCCCTTAAAGTTTAACGTGCAGAGAGGATGGCTAAATTGTAACCGTTTTTCTTTGGTTTTGGAGCTACCTTTGCTATGTGCTGAAATGCAGCCTTGCTCTGTATCGTGGCGGTTTTCTTTAGAGCTGCGTAGAATAATAGCTCCTTTATGAACATCTGTGTTAATGAGGTTATTTACATAACGAGGAGCTGATCCCATTTTCCCTCCGTCCGCCATCCGACCCTTGGAAGTTTGCGTTTATCGGCGATTTTGCTTGCTGCCCTAGCAAAACGCTGCGGTCAGCAGGGAAGGGGGAGCCTGGGCGCAGGCTTCCCTGCCAGCCCCGGCACAGCCGGCGGCTGCACCCCGTGATGCCGCCGTGACTCACCCCGGCTCCCCGCGCCGAGCCAATGGCCCCGCCGTGTTTCTCATCGGAGCGGCCTATGCGTGAGCGCCCAGACGTCTGACGTGGCTCTGCTGCGGGGAGGTGTCAGCTAGGATTTCGGAAAGTCGGGGCCCGCTGCGTCAGGGCTCGCCGGACTGAGTAATCGGTGCAGAATCCAGGACGGGCCTCGCTTGCCGAGGGGAGGCTGTCGGTGGCGTGGGGATAGCCGCTCTGCCGGTCGTGCTCTCCCGTGCCCTGCACCCAGTGAATGCAAATAGAAGCTGGTCTCGAGCGAGAGGTCTCAGCTCAGTCCACCTCGGCTCTGTCTCATTGTCCTTCCAGATGGGGCTTTGCCTGCAACTTGTTTGGGGAAGGAGTTAGGAAATGCTGATGAAGGGCTGTGGGTGATAGGTGACAGCTGCTGCTTATATGCAGAAGGAGCTAATAGATTGCTTATCTGATAATTAGTCCTAAGTTTAGTTGGGGGAGGAGGGAAACTGTCATTATCGGCTTTATGGCAGAGCAGCTCATTGCATGTCAATCCAAGACTGTAAAAAAACAAAAAAAACCCCCAACCAAACAAAAATAAAACCCCACAAAAAAAACCCCTCCACCAAACTACTACCATCTACCTCTTCCCTGGCCCCACATATGAAAATGAAGTAAAAATGATGCGGCATGTCACTGATGGAAATCTATTTCTGCTTTTCTTTTGCTGTGAAAGCCTTCTTTAGGGGTGTACAGGGAGACCTCATCCTGTAACGGAGATGCAATGCTTTGTTTCTACCCCGGTAGGTTTCCCCATGTCCGTGACGTGTTGGCCGAGGCTCTGCGGCTCCTCTCCGCCCTCGGAGCGGCCAGTCGCTGCCCTCTGGACTCCGTGATCCCCGACGGGCGTCATGAGCATTGCAATCCCTCTGGGAGTCACCACACCAGATACGTCCTACTCCGACATGGCTGCAGGATCGGAGTGAGTGTTACCCCACGGAGGAGCAGAAGGAGGAGGGGAGGGTGTCAGAGGGCTGCCCTGGAGTGGGGCTGCAGGATCGGTGCCGGTGCTTTCTCCACTCGGGAGAAAGGGGGTGCTGGTCTGCTGGCTGTGTGAGAAATGAATGCAGAGACAGACTCTGGGTGTTTAACAAATGCAATGTTATGGAAATCGGTAAGTTTGACACAGGAGATGGGAAAAGAATTCCAACAGTATGAGGCGCTCAACCGTGGGTTTTATATCAGCTTGGCTAGTAAGTCTATATTCAAGTGCAGGCAGTTGTGGGTTTGCTGTACCCATGCTTGATATTGGCACGGTACAAGCCGGCTCCTTTTCCAAAAGTTGCATTATACGAGGGATCAGTGTGCTGAGCCTCCCTCTCAGTAGAGCCTACTAGCTTGGACTCAGTACCCTCATGACTGATTTCTGGACCCCTTTGGAGCTTGGGCAGAGATGTGGGACAGCATCAGCCTGTGTAGACACCTTTATTTTGTTTCTGCCCCTGAGCAGGTTCCAAGAAGCACACCTCAGTAGGCAATCCTTCAGGGTCCCCACCGCAGGACTCTGCGCAGGGCTTTTACCGCAGCCCTATCTCTGAGGCCTGTAGGAGGGGACTTACCATTTCTTTTAGAAGACTCTGCTTCTGCAGGAGTCAGGAACATTGCAAATCCAGAAAATATTGCATTGTAGTCTTTTCTAAAACCCTTGTTAGAATGATGTCAGCTCGGATGAGTACTGTTTTTGTCGGGGGTGAGAGGGAGGGCTCAAGTTATTTCTGTGTGCTTCTACCTCCTGCTTTCCTGCATCCTTCTTTGAAATACGGACTGTAGCATCTCCTTATGAAAATTTACAAAGGGCATTTTGGAGATAGATTTCCCCCATGTATTATTTAAAGGTACCTACTGTGCAAATACCTGCATGTCAGGTTGATCAGTGTAGAACAGATATTGCTCCAGACTCTATTAATTTTGAGCTGTAAGAGCAGTGGGCTAGGGTATGAATCATTGTTTTTCCCCTCCATCTTGCCCTAATTTGACTACGCATGGAGTTTGACTACACAGTCGCACTCTCTGCGAGACTGCTAATGCTCTTTTTTGTCTGTCTTGGCACTGGCTCTATTCTAGGCATTCTTCTTCGTGATGCTTCATTCCATCCTAAAGCCCATATTTTTACATGTTGTTTTTAAATGGGGAGTCAGAATCTACTAAGTCACTCATCTGCAGTGGGTATATGATCCTTCACTTTTCAAGATTTAACATTCAGTATTGCTTGTCACCATGCTTCTCCCACACCAGCACTTTAAAGACTCAACATGCAGGAATTTTAAACTGTTTATGACAGGAGAAAGAGTGCTAAATAGTTTACTCATGTAGTAGGCCCTTTGCTTTCAGAGCTGAGCATGGTAGAGAGGAGAGCCAGATATATCTACGCATGTCCCTTGTAACATTCAAATATCAAAAAGACTGTAAACCTTCTGCAAAGCATTTTCTTTTTCCCTGGTTGTAAGAAATTTGTAGGTCCTACTTGAGGCTAGGCTGGAGTGCTTTGAAAAAAGGCTTTTGAAGATTTCTAAATTGGTTTCTCTGTCTGTTTTCTGAAAATTGGGAATGCCAGAACTTTATTCTCCAGGCTTTGCATTGATGCACTGTTACTTACTGCTGAAGTGTCCTTCGTGAGTCTGTTCAACGTTAAGGCTATCCTCCACTTCTCCTTTGAAACTCTACTAGTTTGATGCATGAAGTCTGGGGTACCTGAGCTTCTTGTCTCTTATAAGGGACTGATTTCAAAGATGTGCATCACAAAGGCAGTGGGAAGGTAAAAGGAAAACTAGCTTGGCCCTCTTTTCAGGCTGAGCTTTAGCATCTTCCCCTGGCCTCTGATACAGAGGGGAGGTGAAAATGCTGAAGGGTGTTTGTATTCCCCTGAGGGTGACATGGAGGCTGCAGAGTAGTTTGACTGCATATTGAAAGTTGTTGAAGCTCCTTGGCGGGTGGCTGCTGCTGAGGAAGCATGGGCCCCAGCGTTGTTGCCCCTGGACACTGTTGCACCAGCAATCCTGAAGTTTTAATGCTAATGCTTGCGGCAGCATTGCTGGTATTCCAGGCTGACTGTAGTTAGGAATATGGGTGACTTGGACAGAGGATGAGTCTGCTGCTTAGGCTGTTTAGGCTCTTTTCCTTCTAATATTGTTTCTGAAAATATAATTAAACCTGAATGGATTTAACTCTGTACCAATCTGGAAGTTCTAAAGGACTGTTGCAAAGATCCAGCAAGGCTGGATTGTGTGGCAAGCTCTACACAGTGTCTTTTATTAAGAAGTATATCCCCTGAGAGGTATTGCCACCTATATCTCCTGCTTTTGACAATTTAGCTGGCTGTGGTTACATTGAAAACCAATTGAATTTATCATGTCATGCTCCTAAATCCTGAGCTACAGAAGTGTGGTTTGTGTAGGTTTACAGTCTTCTACTTTCTGCAGTTCTTTGTACAATAAATTATTGCTCCTTTATGTTGCAAAGATAGATCCACCTTACTCCAGAATAAGCCAGAAGCTCAGAAGGTTAGTGCGTTGGAGAGTATATCAGGTTTACTGGCAGGGTGGGGCAAACCAGTGCAGAAGAGATTTCAAGAGCTAATAGGAAGTCCAAAGGGCACGGGGGTTAGTGTTCTTGGGTGGTGTCTAAACACTGCCCCATGCGTGACCACTGGCCACTGTTGTTTGAGTGCTGCCTGATTCACGCTGACCAGGTAGGACCCACTGAGAATCCTGCAAGATCTCACCAGAGCAGCAGAGGTCCAAGGTAAAGTTTTCCTTTCCTGTATTTTTCTTTCCTGCTTGCTCAGCTCTATGCTATAATTTTGAAGAAGATTTCACCTGCAGACATAATCCAGTAATATTCTGCTGTATTTTGATATGGGCCCTACTTCTGATCTGTGCAGAGGTTAGCTGACTTGCATCTTCTGCTTGTAACAGACAGTGTGTTTCCTTGCCGGTATTCTGTCTGTAGCCTCATTATCTAATATTCCCTGCATTGAATTGCAGCTGTCCCTTCTCTGAGTAGGGTTTCTGCAGCTTTCTGCTAAGGATATACCTTTCATTTTTAGCTGTTTTTTTCACCACCATGTGGTGGAAAAGTGCATTGTACCTCAGCAGCAAATTTTCTGTTCAGCACATTGCATACCATGTTGCTGTATAGAAAGCACGGGGCGAACCCGATTTGTCTGTGGCGACTGTCTCTCCAGGTCACGAATTTTGTTGCCTCTTTGTAACAGGAGTCTCCAATTCCTGGTAGTTGCTGTCAGGACAGCTGCAGGTTTCATGCAGACTTTATCACAGGACGTTGGACTTGGCTAACAATTAGTATCTGAGGGAGAGAGAAACAAGCGCAGATGCAGGAAAGCTTCTTAGCTGCTATTTGAAATAAGCTGTTGCGGAGATAACATGGCAGTACTGTTCAGTGGATTTGAGATTAGGCTGGCTGAGTTCAGATGTGAATGCTGAACTAGACCCAACTTCCTCAACTATAAGGAAACTGAGCTTCTTACATGCTAATTATCTTTTTAACTTCCCAGATTGAGACCCAGTTTAATGAGTTATCCAGGGTGGCCCTTACTCAGTTCCTTCCCTCTGAAAGCAGGTTCATCCTGTACAACTTCTGCACACATGATGCCTGGTGAAGCGCATAAGAACACCTTGATTTCATGAAGTTTCTTCATTTTGAGCTCATGTGTTGAATAGAAAAGAGCAGTGAAATACTGGCACTAAAAAAATGATGTTGTATTGATGGGTTTTACTTCTGGCCCTTCCTGCAGCCCAGAGTCTGTGGAAGCTAGTCCAGCTGTCAGTGAGAAGAATGTGTACTCCAGCCACGGCTATGGGGCCACCCAGAAACACAGCTATCGCGGGCTGCCTTACGCAGTGAGTACTCTCTCTGCAGTGAATCAGCTCTTTACTGTCTACTTTACTCTTTTCTCCTTGTTCCATAGTTCTTTGCCTGTTAAGCCTTAGGAGTTTTGGCTTATTTATTAGGGAACACTGAGTTACAGCTGAGTTCTGCCATACATTTTGCATTTGTGTGTTTATTGTTTGTGAAGTCTTGCATACTCTATAGCAAGCTTTATTAGTGTTCTAGGTGATAGATTTTTTAACTGAATGATGTATATGAATGAAGTATGAATATATAATATTTTCCTGGTGGTAATTTTATGCCCCGTTTGGTTTATTGTGCACTATTTATACTTGCTTCAAATGCGCAGATTTTCATATTAGTAACTTATAGCTATGAGAAACAAGGAACAGTCAGGAAGAGTGGGAGCATGGCTTGAAACTATGGGATGAACAGGACGTCATGGAATCATTGAGGTTGGAAAGGGCCTCTTGAGATCATGTAATCCAACCCCCTTGCTCAAGCTGGCTCTGCTTGAGCAGGTTGCCCAGGATCGTGTCCAGTTGGGTTTTGAATATCTTAACAGACGGAAACTCCATGTCGTCTCTGGGCAACCGGTTCCAGTGTTTGACCACTGATGTCATCTCAGATTGTTAGCAGTACAACAGTTAATGTTGAAATAGCATAGTTGTTTTCATAGGTTTTGAATTTAATTCATTGGTGCAGAAGAAAACCGTTCACATCTTTCAGAGCTATTGCTTTACCTTCTTGGTAGATTGAGGAATTCAGACTACTGTTTTACACCAGTTGTTAAATAATAACCTGGGAACTGTGGATTTGGGACTTCAGTTTCTAGGCATCATATCTTCATGTTAAAAGTAGTACTGCAAATACTCGTTTTCAGGATCATAATTATGGAGCCCCTCCTCCTCCAACGCCGCCAGCCTCTCCTCCTGTTCAGACCATTATACCTCGTGCAGAACTGAACGGCCTCCACTCACCTGATGAAGAGAACTCTGGGGACAGTGAGAGCTCCTCGGAAGGAGAATCAATTCCCACTTGGTGCCACTGCAGTGTCTCCCAAGATGGTTTCCTCCTCAAGTGTGAAAAGTGCAGGTAAGCTTTGGTGCAGTGCAGATCTGGACTGCTCCTTGTGTTGACTTCTCATACCGAACCGTGTCACGTTTGGGCTGTGGGACGGACTTCCTTTTGCTAACTGGAGCGTTCTTTCCAGTGCTTTACCCAGTATTGACCCTCCTCCTTTGCGTTGTCAGCCTGACAAGTGTTGGTGGCACCAGGAGTGGAGATGAGGATGTTAAATCGATGTTCTTATCATCCTGGGCCCCACTGAGGGCACGCATCTTGTGACATCCTGTTGAATTTCAAGTGACTTTACTCCTACAAACCAGCTTCAATTGTGCATTCTCCTTTGGCAGAGGAATGAGCAGGGGGAAGGTGATCAGACTCCGCCGCCGGAAGCAGGACAACGTGTCAGGTGAGCTTGAGGCTGTAATTCGGGCAACAGTGACCTTTGCTTTCTTTCTACAAGACCTTTGTCTTTTGACTCCTGTAACCATGTAACTGTGATCAGTGCCCGCTAATGTTCTTTGCCTCCCAACCACTGGAATTTTCTCCTCTCCTTCCGCCTCACTTCAGCTAGCTCTTGGGAAAATCAGATTATCTTGTGAACAGAAAAGGGAAATGTTCATCAGTGCCATTCTGTGAGATATCAGAAGTTTGGGAGACCTGTTCCCAGTTTGGGTGGGAAAATTGAGGTGGTATAGTTTTCTCAGGGAAGAGCTATGCAGGGTCATCAAGTCGTCTCGACGAAAATGGACATAAAATTAAGCTGTTCTCTCTGAGATGAATAAAAACATTGCTAATGAAGCATTCCTCTCTATAGGTGGGGACAGCAGTGCAACTGAGAGCTGGGATGAAGAACTATCTCCCTCTACAGTGCTGTACACAGCTACGCAGCACACCCCTACAAGCATCACGCTGACTGTCAACCGCGTCCGTAGAAGCAAACCTAAGAAGAGGAAGAGGAGTACAGAAAAAGCTCGCACTGCTCCAAAGGCCAAAAAGATCAAGGTATGTGGAGTGAGACAAGGCTGCTGCAGTTCCTACCAAATTCTCTGTGGAGTATTGTTGAGAGCAGGTTGACAAACTGGCAGTAGACAAGAAACTTTTGTCCTGTCAGGAATTGCTCTTTCTGGTGTAGTAATGTGACGCCTTGTATTTGTGACCTGCTAGAGTACATGGCTGTTGGTTTAAAAATTACCTTACTGGAACTCCACCCTTATTTCCCAACGCTGTCCATTCATGCTCAGAGCTTTGATTCGATTACATATGTTCTCTTCTGCTCTATTAGGATTTGGGGAAATAGCTTCTGGAGTCTGTCTGTTTTTGACGAAGGGGCAGTCTGTGAATGGAATGAATACTGAAGGGAGCATGGCATTTCTTAGCAGGCTATGTTAAGGAATCTGGGCTGCAGAGCTTCTTGGCACTGTTCTTCAGGGACAGAGATAGTGTCTGTGTGGAAAGCTATGTAGGTAGTGATGAACATTTGTTGAGGGATGACTTTACTGTCTTGTTTGTGAACTGAAATAATTTTGGATTGCTTATATTGGAATGCAAGTGTGTGAGCAGCTGGGTCTTTCCCATCATCTGCTAGCTTTACCGTGATTTTCCCCAGGTTAGGTTTCCCTTGAAGTTCTTCTGGTAGGCACTGATTAAATAAAACACTGGGAGCAGGAGCCGTGTGAGATCTTCGGGTTTTTTGTTGTGAACGAGCTTGATTCTGTTGCTGGCCCTTTCTTCTGTCAAAGCAAGTGGGGTTAGTCGGGACAGTTTTGGTTTTGATCTTGAGATTTTTACTAAGTATGAGGCAGGCCTTTTTAGTTCAGAAATCCTGGCCGTCAAGCTTTTCGGCAGTTGCCACTGGATTTGCATTGCAGAGTCTTTTTGTTCAAGTCCATTGCTTCTTGTGTGGGTCTTCCTGTAATTCTTGCCATCTTTTGTTAAGGGTTGGTCTGTTGGAGTAAGATCTAGTGTGGTTCTGGGACACTAATTCTGAGGAAATATATAATACTTTGTTTTTTCTCTCTCTCTCTCCTTGTTTGGGGGACAGGCTTTTCGAGAGGGCTCACGAAAGTCTCTGAGGATGAAGGTGAGTAGAACTGAGAACCCTCTGTGATGGTGGTGGGTTTTTTTGCCCTGTATTTTGTGCCTCCCTTGGTTTGCCTGGGGAATTTCTGATTGTGGGACCAGGCTTGGAATAATCTCAAGCCTTACCATGCACCACAAACAGGCCTATTCAAAAGGACGTCACAGGAATTGCCCCTTGAACCTTGCTTTTGCTTCAGATAGCTTTCTGTAAGGTAATGTCATCCAGTTCCAAGAGAGTTGACTGATTCATAACACTTGGGAGTGGGCTGTTTGATGTAAGGGATGTAGAACTGGTTGTGGCCACTTTTCTGTGAGGTCAGTTATCATTTGATTGCATCAAAGCTATTTTAAGCTTGTGCATCAGAGTAGTACACAAGGTTAATGTTGGGAGTCCCTAGCAGTGTTGCCTTGTTTCTCTCCACATCCTCTTGCTAGGGATGGATGGGATGATATATTTATCTCTGACTTTCTGCAATGCTGGTAGGTGTGGCTATCTGATAGAAAGTTTATTTGACAAAAAAAGTAGACTTGCACTTTGAGCTAAACGTGTTCCTAGAAACACAAGAGGTGCCTTAAAGTTCACTCAATTCCATCTGACCCCATTACTGTAGCTGACAGTATCTTCTAGCAGGTGGCTCAGAGGAAATAATCCTGTGGTGTGTCTGTCTGTGTGCACCTCTCTCCATAGTACGAAGTGCCTTGAGAGGCTAAAAATGCATGAAAACTCTTAATGCTTTTAATATAAATGATGAAAATAATGATTGTTCTTCAGTGGTCCTTGTCACTAATGTCACATATATCTCAGTCCCTTATGAAGCCAGTTGAGTTACTGACCTTTGGAATATTATTTGTTGAATTACTTTAACTATTGTCAAGTAAAGAATGAAGCTTTTTTTTTTTTCTACCAGCTTCTTTTTTCCCCTCCCTTACAAGATGGTATAAACGGATTACCTGATTTTGCCTTCTCTTCTTTACACTGCTTAGGACTTGCAGTTTTAACCTTCTGGGTATTAGCTTATTCTCTGCATTCAGTTTCTCGAAACCCTGATGACCATTTAGCTGGAAGGTTCAGAAGTATTTTTGGATCAGTCACTGCAAAGATTAAGATGCAGTCAGCATCATCTAGCATTATGTTGGACATGAGTGGGTTGACTGTAGGACAAGCCTACATGAGATTTATTTGCCTTTGTGTGTCCTGTTCCTTTGCTTTTTTAATCTACTTAATTATTTTTCCAAAGTGACTTAAAAAACTTTTTCAGGCCATGTACTAGCTTAATTTTCTTGTATGGAGCAGTGCCAAGTACTAGCTCTCCAGAGGTCTTAGTCCTGCACAGAGTTCTCCGTAGATTCCTAAGTGGCACTGTTGTACAATGTTCTGGAGGATGCAGGTTCTGAAAAAGGTGTCCTCGTAACCCACACTTTCTTAGCTTGGAATAGGTTTGCCTTTTTTTGTAGCATATTCATGTGCTCAGAGCACTGTGAATTAGGTTTTTTCCCATTGTGCACTAGCCATTCACTCTTTGCTGTTTGGTGCAGAATTCCCCTTCTGAAGCGCATGCCTTGGATGAAAACACAGCGGAAGGGTGGGAGAATCGAATACGACTCTGGACTGATCAGTACGAAGAAGCCTTTACTAACCAGTACAGCGCTGATGTACAAAACTTGTTGGAGCGTCATCTAAACTCTAATAAAGAATATGTGGGCAAAACTGCTATGCTAGACACAATCAACAAAACAGAGTTGGCCTGCAATAATACTGTTATTGGGTCCCAGATGCAGGTAAGAACCGTTGTGACAGAAGTGGGGTAGGTCAGGTCCTCTGGTTTCTAGACATAAGGCATGGGCGTGGGTGAGCAATATTGTAGCTCATCATATAAATTCAGACCAATAGGCATAAATTTGGTGTAAAGGGGAACAGAAGAGATGCCAGTACCAGGACAGATTCAGAAACACTCGCATTCAACCAAATCAGTGTTGCTAAGTTGGGGATGTTTGTACAGTTCTGTGATACGGTTCACAGGTATTTTACGCTAAATACTTTTGGCCACTGAATGGCTTGAGGCAGAACCAGACCTATCACTTGCTGAAGATAGGAAATTTCCTGCTTTCCAGATGAGTTTTCCTGTCTTTTTTTTTTTTTTTTTTCTGGCTCATGTTGTGTGGAAAGCTATTTTAAAGAACCTTTCAACATTATTTCAATATTTTGGATGATTATTTGGACTCTGGTAACTTTCAAATACTGCACAACTACAGTTGATTTTAGGGAACTGTCTCTCCCTAACTTTTCTCTTCTGAGATGTGCGGTGATTTGTGTCTTGCCAGCTTTATGGAGTGCACATAGACAAGGGGAAACAGGAA
This sequence comes from Fulmarus glacialis, assembly GCF_000690835.1. NCBI lineage: Eukaryota > Metazoa > Chordata > Aves > Procellariiformes > Procellariidae > Fulmarus > Fulmarus glacialis. Next base: position 34,950 of record NW_009217810.1, read on the forward strand.
AAGGATGTGTTTGTGTGGTGTATGTCCTCCCCACTACTCTTCTCAGCTGATGTTTCATCTGGTCCGTGCTTTATTGAACAGAGAGCCACATTCCCATTCAGTTCAGGCTTTGTGGGGCTTCCTTGTCCAGGAGAACAACAATAGGTGCAACTGAAAAGGATGGGCTGCAGAACAGATGTGGGGCACCTCTTCTGTAGAAAGGGAGCAGAGTCAGAAACCTGAATATCAGGTATATGTTTGTGCTTGAATCATTCTTGTTTATATCAGCTGACTCACCACTCTGTGAAGTTCACGTGCTCCCTCCCACCTTTCCCTCTGCTTTCATGTAGGTGAAGAACATCAGGCAAAGCACAGATATTGCCGGTAAGGGAGGGCACAGAAAGAGGACTTTGGACCCAACTTCCTTCCACTCTTGCCTCTAGTTCTGCAATAATAAGACTTCTGTGGGGGTTGGGGAGAGAGACTTCTACTTGGCTATGTGAGTAGCCTTCCTAAAGAGAGCAACTGAGGAAATATAGGGAAGAAAAAGTTCTGCTTCTCTAGAAATCTTAGTATTTTCTAAGACTAAATGTAAACTCTTCTATCTCCTTCACGTGAGTTTTAGGAAGAGTCCTGAAATAAGTAATAAAACATACGCTGTTTATTTTTATCACCTTCATAGAGAACAGCAGGACAGATGATTATAAAAGATATCATACATAATTGTGCTTGTTCTTGTCGTGCTCTCTTGGCCTCTCCCTTCCCTGTACAGACATAGGTTTTCCCACAGGGAAAAGTGACCAGCATCCCGAATCAGAAGATTCCAAATGCAGTATGTCCCAAAGAAACAAAAAGATAGAAAGTTGCAAAACTTCATCGTGAGCTGCAGTTACTCTAAACAAGCTGTAGGTAGGCACCTATCATTGCGCATGCTGGGGAAGTATAAAGGGACTTAGTGGCTTTGTAGTTCCTCTTGGATACTGGGGAGAGACCAGGTGGCTGTCTCAGGCTGCTGCTTGTCAGCCCTTATGTCCTTGTTTTCTCTGCTCAGCAGATGGCTGTGGAGTGTTGCGAGGAGGATAGCCTGCACAGGTGTGGAGTGCGTGGTCTCTTATCCTGTGCTTTATGTTTTTGTTCCACTCACTTGTCTCATCTTTGTTAGACAAACTGAGAAGGCTTCTTGGTTTGCATCAGTTGTCTTTTAACTAGATATCATTACTGGATGTAAAAACAACTTTTCTGGGAGATAAGGAAATAGGTACTTGGAGCTAGAAAAAAAATTAAGGAGGTTGTGTCCATATGCAGATAGCAGCTGTGTGTAGAAGATGGGTAACTGCTCTATTTGGCCATGAAGACTCTGGAGAGAGGAGAAAGGAATAAAAATAAAATGTTTTATATGCCCTGCATACTCTCACAGTTGAGAGAGTTTTTTGGCTTGGGTAAACAATGATGCAAGTGTATACTTAATTAAAAAAAAAAAAAAAAAAGAGAGAGAGAAGAAGAAAGTGTGACCTAAAAGCTTCCCCAAGCCAGGGGGCGGAGGGAAAGATGGGTTACGAGTAATACATGCAGGATATGGGATTTTGACCATTGGAATGTTTTGGATAAACCAATTAAATTGTCCTAATGATGCAAAGGGAAATTTGTGAAAATATGAAGCTGTTCAGTGTCACAAATAAAATCATCTTAGTGCTGGCTACTGCCAGATGCTTGACAAACTGAAAGCTGTGAATCACTTTCCTGCCTTCTGTTGCCAAACAAACCCAGGGTCAGTATTTGCCCTTTGTTGCCTCTGATAATTGCTGACTGGAGCTCAAACATTCTGAAGTGAAGAGCGAAAGGGCCTTTACAATATAAAGCCACTGAGTATTATGAAGATGTTGCTCTGCAAACGTATCAGAACAGTTTTGTCTGATTAGCAGTCAGCAATCCCTAGCCTATGACATGAATAAAATCATTTGTTCTTTTCACACATGAAAGCATGGCAGCTAATCCTCTTCATATTCCTAAATTCAGAGAATGAAAACAAGCTGAGCTAGGGTCTTATCAGAAAAGCTATGAGATCATTCCTGTTTTACCAAACTCAGATAATTGTTAAGTTTTACAGATGCAGAGCTGCTCTTTCCTTCATGGGCTCTCTTCTCCTCCCACCACCCCACCTTATCCCACCTGTGTTCCCCAAGCTATTTTCCAGCATCAGGTGAACAGTAATACAAGTCAGTCACGGGCCAAAGGTGAGAGTGAAGGCTACCAGACATTAACTTGCATCTCTGAAAGATACTAAGAGAATTTGATAGAGTAGTAGAATAATTTAGGTTGGGAGGAACCACTGAAGATCATCTGGTCCAACCCTCCTGCATAGGGCCAGCTTAGATGAGAAACTGATTATAACAGCAAACAAGCAGTAGTATAGAAACAAAATTATTCAACTGGAAACACGCTTGTGTCTCAGTCCTAATTTATCTACTAACTTCAGATACTTTCTCTTTATCTCGTTCTGTCATGCACTAACAAATCTAGTCCCATTTATTTATTCTGTTACCACAGTTGGATAGTACAAAGTGTATCCAACGTTTTAAAAATAATTTAGCCACTACTCTCAGTAATGTAAACAGTCTTATCCTACAGTTCATTCATGTCATGGGTTTGTTGATCAGAAATCAGGGCCAGCAGTGTGGCATCTTAGTCTGGAAATAACATGTTTCTTTAATGCCAGTTCAGTGGACTTGGGGAATCCTCTGTGAGCTCCTATGAGGACCCAAGATATGAAGAGATGAACGACACCCTGCAAGGCTTTTCAGAGTCTCCAATACAGGCATGCAGGTTTTTCCAATTGCCAGCAGATACAGTGGTATGAAAAAGAGATATACCCCACAGGCATGATAAATGTAGCACTGGATATATCTCTAAGAGGAGATCTGGAATAGCAAGACCATTACTCCCATCTGCATAGGTTTCAAATGAATATTTTTATAAAGCTATCTTTATCCTGGACCTGAGTGAGAGAAGTCAACAAATAGATCTTGCTTTACTGGCTGATCCAAGATCTGCAGTATAATGTCATATTAAAACAACAAAAGTCATCTTCTTCCCAAAGAGGTTTAATTCAGAGCACATGCAAGATTGCTACCAAAAAAAAAAAAATCTGTGGTTCAGTATGGTCAGTACGGAGGGTTTAGTTTGGTTCCAGTGCTGAGTGCTGCCTTAAGGCATTAACGTTATTTTCGCAAGGTTAGAATGTCATGGGTTCTGTCATTGTGCAGACTGAGCCCTTTCTTAAGCTAATGTGATTTTTATCCATTTGAGCAGACTGCTCAGTAGCTGCTTCTAACAAGAGAGTTTTATCAGGAAAAGTTGGGAGCTTGCTTTTAATAAAATCTTGTGGTTTACTTCTAATTTAGATAGATGACTGTCATTATTACTGAAATAAGAACACTCATGCCTCAGTTCACTCCAGAAAAGTATCCAAACCGGGTCCTTATGAGCAGTGAATAGCAGCTTAGGAAAGAGCAGGCACAGCTCTTGTGGTAAGGCAGCCAGCCATCTTCACATAATTTTTACTTGCAGAGAGGTTCAATCTGTTAAGCAAGAAAAGTACTTTGTTTTTATGGAAGAAGTCTTTCCTGTGACCTAGTGCTTACAATATCCCTTCCATTATTCCATAAAATGTGTCGTATTTGGATGTCTGTGCTTAAAGGATGTTGTGGTTTCATGCTGTCAAAACACATTGTTGTGAAAATCCATTGTAATAGAGCTGTAGACTTTAACATAAAGAAGATTCGTCAAACTGTCACTACTTAGTTAAAAATGTATTTCTTCATGTTAAAAAAAAAAAATTCCACAGCACTAGTTGAGCAGGCAGATGAAGAGAAGTTTCTGGATGGAGATAGAAATTGTCAGCTTAAGTCTTTGGCCTATTAGGTGGAATTTACCATCCTCTGCAGAAGGAAAAGCTTGTGTTTTTTCCCACAATTTAGGGAAGATTTGAATTATTCTGGCTGTGAAAGTGGCTATAATTGCAGAGCAGTTCCCTGTTAGCAGCAACTGGCAGGTCTGGTTATGCCTCCTAGCTGCAAGACTGAAATACTTGGTCTGTTAGATTTGTGAGACTTACTGTTGAAGGAAAGGAATAAATACTCTTTGCTTTTGATAAATATTGCCAAGGTCATTGGTCATTACTAAACTGTTAAGAATAAACAATATATTCACCTGGCAGAGTTTCTGTGTGTTGCTACTAGAGTAATTTTTCTTTTCATGTAGGTAAAATATTCTTTATGAGTTAGAGGCCTTTGGTTTAAATTCTCATATTTTGCTCTGGTTTTTGTTACAGCTGCAGCTGGGAAGGGTGACTCGGGTTCAGAAGCACCGGAAGATCCTGAGGGCAGCAAGAGACTTGGCACTAGATACCCTTATAATTGAGTATCGAGGGAAGGTTATGTTACGACAGCAATTCGAGGTCAATGGGCATTTCTTCAAAAAGTAAGAGTACTATGAAGTGATTAGTATGAGAGCATCATGGCACAGAGAGACTAGTGTCTCTATGGGATAATGCACACTTACAGGGCCCTTGTCAGCTGTGCCATCCATAGAAATGTGAAATCAAATATACAACCTCAGCTTGATGCTCTGGACCAAACCCCTCTGAAGTAGATCTGTTAAACTGTGATGATGGAAGTGCATAAGCGCCCAGAGCAATAGCACTGATGGAAGCGCTGCTTCCAGTGAAGTGAGGGATAACTCTTGTAAGTGCCATGGGAATTGGGTATTTTGGGATTGAGACGTTCTGTTACTTCTCCAGGCCATATCCCTTTGTGCTGTTCTACTCCAAGTTCAATGGCGTTGAAATGTGTGTTGATGCCCGCACCTTTGGTAATGATGCCAGGTTCATCAGGCGTTCCTGCACTCCAAATGCAGAGGTAAATTCTCTCTTCACCGTCACTGTAATTGCAAATACATGTTTTACACAGGCTTAGTGCATTCCCTTTTTATGAATATTCAAACTTGAAATGCACTAAGTAGGGTAAATTCTCTGCATCTCTTGCTTGTTTGATGGTTTATACTTGGAAGATGAGAAAGTTTGGGAACATGAGTTTTTTCTTTGGAAGGAAAAGGTTTCTTTTACGGCTTTCCTTTGGCTGCAGAATGATACTTAGGGTAAGCAGGTGGTAGTAGGTGTAAGTGGAAAAGCACAGGATGAGACAAGAGCAGTGAAGCAGGCTTTTACCTATGGAGAATTTAGGATAATTATTCGTGGAATAGATAAGAACTACTTTGCAGAAGGAGGCTTCCCTCTTGGAAGTAAGAAGTGCAACTTGTGGAGATGTTAGTTTCTCTCTGCTTTGTTTAACAAGGTTCGTCATGTGATTGCTGATGGGATGATCCACCTGTGTATCTATGCTGTTGCCACCATTGCCAAGGACACAGAGGTTACCATCGCCTTTGACTATGAGTACAACATCTGGTGAGTCCTTCACCTCGCCCAGGAGCTCTCCACTGCCCTCCTGGACTGGACATCTTCCTCCAGCCCTTTCCTCGCATTCTACATTTTGCTCCGTTTTCTACTGAATTGCATTTTCCGGCTATTCTGTCCAGTTCTGCTGGCATATTCTACAATAGAGGCCATAAGGTAGCCTGCTGTCCTTGCTTTGGCACGTGGTGAGATGTTTAGTAGGAGATGCATTGAATGTCTCTGTACAAGGGTTGAGAAGTGAAGAGTGACACGAATTATGTTTGTGTTTTGGAGCAGCAACTATAAAGTGGACTGTGCGTGTCACAAGGGGAACCGGAATTGCCCTGTGCAGAAACGTAGCCCAAATGCTGCAGAACACCTACCTCCACCTGTTTTAGGCACACTGATTGGGGCAGAAACACGCCGGCGAAAAGCCCGTCGAAAGGAACTAGAAATGGAACAGCAGGGTATTGCATCGGATGAGAACAGCAGTCAACAAACGGAGGAAGTTCCTGAGGGACCTGCAGCAGTCAGTGACAATGAGGTAAAACCCTTGACACTTTGTTACATATATTTTTATCATTCAGTGGTGTGGAATCTGATCCAATACAGCACTGGGATCTTCTGAACAGAAACTGCAGGAGACCTTTTCTAAACCCTTAGCACCTTAGATTACCATAGGAATCTTGATAACTTTAAAACAGTACCGGATTTTGTTTGACATACTAAGTCTGGGCTTCTCTTTCAGGTGGCAGACAAGGAGGAGAAACAAGAAGGGGAGAAAGAGGAGCCTGTAGATGAACAGGGAGCCTTGGTCCACAGCCGACGGGCAAGTACCTTTCTCGGTCTGGGTATCATCCCCCTTAGGACTTGCTTCATGCAGTGACCAACAGGTCCAGTTGGTTATTTCACTTGTTTCAACACAAATTCCAGCTGTCAGTGGTCTGCAGTAATTTGATTTAAAAAAAAAAACCAAACCAACAACACAACAAACCACAAAAACACTGAAAAAAAAAAAAAACAACCCACAAAGAACACCCAGGTTGACTCCACATCACAGGATTTATGTTAGGGTACTGCAGATTAGAAGGTATATGACAGGTTTAACTGTTAACTTTCAGGGCTATTCTATAGTCTAAAACATACCATTAACAAGACAGCACCAGATTCAAAAAAGGTAATTGCACCCTTTTTATGTTCCTGCTGCCCTTCCTTATTGCCAGTACAAGAATTTATGGAGCCATATAGAGTCATAAAATCATAGAATAGTTGGGTTGGAAGGGACCTTTAAAGGTCAACTAGTCCAACTTGCCCCTGCAATGAGCAGGGACATCTTCAACTAGATCATATGATGAACCAGAACGTGATTTTGTTAAAACTTGACCCATTTTGCTGGGTGAGGTTTGTTAACATTTAGCTGTTCCCGGGATGGGTTCGTAAACGTGTTACCATGTGGAAAAAGGGTAGGATCAAGTGGCAAAAGTTAGTAAGAGGGGTAGACCACCAACAGCGCTATTGGCACAAGTCAACAAAATTTGCTATGTTCTTTAATAGGAAATCCCTTTGTGCTCCCAAATCGTTGTTGTCTTAATCAGTCTGCTTGATCAAAATATTTCATAGTCCTCTTGGATCTTTGATAACAGTCCCTTCTCAGCTGCCTTCTGTACTGGGTAGAACTGTTTTTTTTCTCGTGCTTCTTACGGCACCTGGGATTGCTCCCTGGATTAGAATGGTTTATGCATGTGAATGGAGCTGTTCTGGCTCTACTTAATTCATTAATTTAAAAAAACAAAATTAAACCCCAAAGCAAAACAAAAAAACAAAATAAACAAATAAACAACCAACAACCCCCCAAAAAAACAAAACAACCAATCAACCAAAAATCCAAGGAAGAAAAAAAGAAAAAGTGCTCCCATCCTTTTACCAGCCAACAAATGTGTTGGAGCTAGGAGTTCCCTGGTTTTCGTTTGTTCACCAAATACCTTAGTCCACCCGACGTTCTCTAATTGGAGATATGGATCTTCCATGTGTAAATTTCCTGAGAATGCTTTAAATGTTAAGATGGTGCAGGAAATTGCAGAGCCGAGGGCCAGCCAGCAGAGAGATCCTTGGATTATCTCATGGATTTTTTAAAACAGGTAAGATAAAGCAGTCAGTTTCTACTGAAATTTGAATAAGAGCAGTCTTCCATCAGGCTGGCCTTAAGCTTGGAGGGAAGATTTCATTTTAATGCAGAGAAGCTGATCTCTTTCTGGGACAGTATAGTTAAAAAGACTAAGTGAAGTGTTAGTTCCCCATGAGCCTGTTAAGCCCTGTTCCTGTACGTTGCACCAGTTAATCTCCTTTAATGAGATTCAGTTTTCTATACTTGGCACCAGGTAAATACTTGTATCTGTAGTTTTCCCAGTCTTTAAGTTTTTTTGTGTGTATTGAATATTTTTGAACAGAAAATTGTAAAGACCAGGCTGCTGTCATTGAGTACTGCTATATGCTTCAAGGTACTTTTTCCTCCATGACAACTCTCAGAAGGCACTTGACCCCACTTCCTAAGATTCACTTGATTCAGCCTGTTTTTTGCCAGTCACTGCAGCATTATTGTACTGGGCCTTTTACATGCATAATTACCAGTTATTTCTGACACAGCTAGGTGATAAGATTTTCTGTCCTTTCTGTTTACTTGATAAATACCTTTGGTTTGCCTCTCTATTCTCTCATGTTCTGTTTTTCTTATCCACTGTGTAAGCTGCTTAGACAAGAGCTTTTATTTTTGAGCTGGGTGATCTCCTGACATCAGGGAAGGAATGAATCTGGATCATTTTAGTCAGTTTGTGTGGTGTGTTATACTTGCTGCAAATTACTGATTCACTTACTTCTGTTGCCTCTGGCTTCTGTTTGCTTCTAATGTTTGGTCATTAGCAAGTAGCTCTTATTTGTTTCCAAGTCGTCTCTTCACTCTGTTTATTCTTTCTTACCGTTTGTAGTTCTTCAAAATTATGCATTTCCTTGTGGCTATTTTATAAATATAACTCAGTAGTATCTAAGTGGTCCTATTTCAGAACAAAGTCTAGTTCTTCTAGTTACTCTATGAACACATGATTATGTTGTTGTTATTCTGGGAAATTTGCCATGTTGAAAAATGCAGATATCTGAAAAGCACTGCTTCTCTCAGTCCCCTTTCTGGCTCTTGTCATTGCTATTTTGCAGTTGTTCTCCTTCCTGTGCTGCATCCATATCTGTTCTTGCCTCCTCCTCTTTATATGCATAATTTGCAGTGCTGACTTAAATTTACTCTTGCGTTCTAGTCCCGGGAAGACCGGAAAGTAGAAGCCATCATGCACATGTTTGAAAACTTGGAAAAGAGAAAGAGGAGACGAGAGCAACCATCAGACCGTAACAGCACTGATGCTGAAATCAACATCAATTCTGAAGCTCCTGAGCTGGAGGAAATAAAAACAGAGACTCCTGAAACTGAAGACGGAAGTTCAGCACCGAGTGCTGCTGCTCCAAATGTTTCTAACAGTAACAGCAGTACTGGGGTGAACACACGACGGTCTTCACAAGTAGTGGTAAGACGATGATAGGACTGTTTAATGGCTTGTTCCAAGCTCAGGTGCAGCATATCTGATCATAAGATCATTCAGGCTGGGAGGAGCTTCGTGGGGTCTCTAGCCTGTTCTGCATCAGACAGGGTCAGCTCTGAGGTCAGATCAGGTTGGCCAGGGTTTCACTCAGTCTTGTCTTGAATACCTCCAAGGATGGAGATTGCACAGTCCCTCTGGGAAACCTCTTCCAATTCATGACTGTTCTCATGGTGAAAAAATTTTGCCTTGTATCTGGTCTGAACTTCTCATTTCAGTGTATGTATGTTGGTGTATCACTGCATCTTCTTGGTGGCTTCAGTCTGGATGCAAGATGACTGCTATTAGGTCCCCCTAAGTATTCTCTTCTCTGGGCTGAACAAGCCCAGCTCCTTTTCCAAGTGGGCCCCTTCTGTACTGGTGTGAGCTTAAGTTGGATGCGTAACTGCAGTGATTGAGGAATTCTTTTGCTTTTTCTTCGGTTTTTTTGGCTTGGTCTACTTTGGATGCATGTGTTCCCATTATATGACAGGCCCAGATACTTGCTTGGAATGATACATGTCAGCTCAGATCAGGAGTAAAAGCAGTTATGTTGAGACAAGTGGCAAGTTTCATATTGCTGCTTTCTTCCTTAAGACCAATGTTCTGGTTGATCCCTTTAAGAACACAAAGCAGACAAAATGATAATGTGACGGTGTTTTAGAAGGGTCCCCAAAGCCAATACAAACAGGGTCTAACCAGATTTTATGAGTCAGGTAGTGTCAATAAATAAATCTCAATCCTTGATTCTGTATGCAGAAAAAAGGAATACTCTTAGAGGTGCTCGGACTAATGACAGTTTATATTGTAGGATGCTGTCCCCGAAAAAACAGTTACTAAGCCAGCTCCAGCAAAACCCTCCAGGCCCCGACCAAAAAGTCGCTTTTCTCGATACCGGACCAGTTCAGCACAAAGACTGAGAAGGCAGAAACAAGCCAGTTCCCAGCAAGCTGAACTTGCACAGGCTGTCCCAGAGGAAGGAAGCACTGCCAGCTTGGTAACCGCAACAGATGTCAGCAATGTAGAAGGTCCAGGAGAAGGCAGACAGTTGACGGGATCTGACCCAACTGCTATCCTGGCTGCAGGATCTCAGTCTAATCGAGCTGCAGTAAAGTACCCCAAAACTAAAAAGGTAAATATGATCAAGTGCTCAAACTGGAGAGGGGAAAAAGAGGTTTTGTGTGGCCGTTGGGGAAAAGTTGGCTCAGGGGAAACAGTTCTTCAAAATAGTTGGAATTATGTGTCTTTGTTTACTGTATTATTTGTTCTATAGTGGCTAACAGCCCTCATCATGGTTCAGAATCTGGCTGGTCAGCCCTGTACACACAAAGATCAGAAAAAGAAATTAGCTGATCTTTACAGCAAGTCTACGTAGACCTTAGATACCGACAGAGTGGTACAGGTGCAACAGGAAGGGTCTCACTTTTAGGTACAGCAGAGAGTCTAGAAAGAGGCAAATTATACAGCTTTGTGTACGTGGAAAAGAAACTGCTTCCAGCTTGAAGGGCCCTGGGAGAGAAGGGTTGGAGGGGCTTGGCAACATAAGGAATTGGGTGATGGAGGCTGAGCCCTGGGTGAGAGAAGCAAAAAGCAGATGTTTCAGTACTGGTGTGGAGGGCAATGAGAGGCTTGGGAGATGGCTGGCAAAGGCCGTAAGGACAGCAAGCTGTGTTGTTCCTGCAGGGGAACAAGGTACTAATAGAAAGATGGGGAGAGCCGATGTGTTTGGATCTATGCACAGTAAGCTAGCAAAAGCTTTTGGCAGCAGCATGCAAAAGTGGTTGTTACAACTCTGATGGGGTAACTGGCATTTAAAAACTAGATGCTGATAGTTTGGAAAAGAGCACTAGCTTTTGGGCCCAAAAGAAAGGATGTTTATTAGAAAAGGTTGGATGCATATGATCTCAAGAAGTTTTCTGCATATTCCCAGTGTCTTAAGAGCAAGGAGAAAAAGACTGTCAACCAAGAAAGTTACCTTAAATCAAGCAGCATAGAGGTGTAGTGAGACTTGCTTAAAAAACCAAGAAAACCACCTTGAAATAACCAGGGTGCTGCATCTTGTGAAGGACAGTAAAACAAAGGTTCTCTTGTGTATACCAGCAAGAGAAAGAAGAGAGAAAAGTGGAGCCATTATGTAGTAAAGATCAGTTGGAATTTAAAAATAAATTCAGAATGGCATAAAAATGTGTTTGATATAGGAATCAGCGGCAGTATCTTTTTGGGATGGGGTGGGATGGCAGGCTGGGGGGTATTTGTTTAGGACAAAGCAGAAGAGGTTAGCTTTCAGCTTAGAATTGAAGACCAAGAGGGAGTGTGACTGCAGACTATAATGTACAAGCTTGGAGAAACTTGTAAGGGAAAGGAGGAAAAATCGCAGAAGCTAGCAGGCAGCTGCTACGTACTGGCCATAAATTAGCCATTAATACATTTAGACTTGCAGCTAAAAACTAGTTTTGAACAAGGTGATCAAGTTTTGGGATAACCTTCTAATAAGATTAATGGAGCATAAAATGGAGCTACTCCTGTAAAACTGGATTACCTGTTGTTGTGCCTCCAACAGATGAAAATTGGGTTTATGCAGGAAGTCCTAGCTGGTTTCCTTCCTGTTGAGAAGGGATGTTATAGCATGTGGGCTGACCTGAGCTTTGCTTCCGCATACACCTTTGTGCCATATTGCCTTTCTTCTTCACCTATGCCAGTTGCATTGACATGTGTTTTCTCCTTCAGTATCTTGTTACCGAATGGCTGAACGACAAGGCAGAAAAGCAGGAGTGCCCTATTGAATGCCCTCTGCGCATTACTACAGACCCAACAGTTTTGGCAACTACCTTAAATATGTTGCCGGGTCTCATCCACTCCCCGCTAATTTGTACCACACCTAAACACTACATTCGTTTTGGTTCACCTTTCAACCCTGAGAGACGTCGAAGGCCCTTTCTGTTGGATGGCATTTACAGCTCCTGTAAAAAGGTATGTTTGCTCATGTCTTACCTTCAGGGGCTGTATACTCCTCAAGCTCTTACTGGCACCCTTGTAAAGTTGTTGTGTCCTCTTTGAACCTATTTCCATATATTCCTGCACGATGCAGTCTCTAGGCTGACCCTCTCCTATCCGGGGTTCAGTCTTCATCCTTGCCTTTTACCATGGTAGAACAACTGTTCTGTGACTCTCTTCTTAGAAACATGTGCTTTCAAATCTGCAGTGGCTGTTTATTATCCAGCATATGCAATTCAAGGAGTTCTAATTGTTGCCCTTAGAATGTTTTATGTTATTATTTTCGTAGTCAGAGGATAGTTGGCGTTGTGGGGATAGGGCAGTGTTGCAAAAGACCTCAAGAATATAGTGCCTCAGTCAAGATCCATTGTCTTTGGAGAGCCTTTGTTGTTTAGCAAAGCTTTGAGTTTGCCTGTTCACGAAAGCAAGCCCACAGCTCTTTATTTGGGATCGTAGACTGTCTATCTACAACAGATACTTGTGGCCGTGCAGGAAGCCTGAACTGAGCCCAGCTGAGGACTTTCCTCCAGAGATGGTATGTGGCCAGTAAATGTTAGCATTTACCCATCTGCAGGGAAATAGTAATTTAGGTTAGTTTGCTCAGTCAGATTTCTATGAGAATTCATCTTGCCTGTTGTCTGTCAGCTTTGCTCAGAGGGTCTTCCAGTTTTTGTGTGATTACCTGAGAAGAATTTTATGGAGATCCTTTCTGATCTTCCAGTCTTGGTAGCTTTCAAAGTCAGGTACCATGTCCTGGTTTCTTCACCTTCCTTTGAGGGAGTTTTTCTAGAGAGAAGCTTTGGACTTTACTGTTTCCACCTTCAGCCAATTTGTTGTCATACCCTAACAGGCACCTACAAAAAGAAGCTAAGGTCTCTCTTGGGTATTTCTTCATAGGTAAAGCTCTCGATGGTTCGTATATACTCATATGAACAAAACCATGTTTGTTTCCATGTGCCTGGGCAATCTCCCTGTGCATCTTTAAGCTGAGAACTGCAAGGTTCGAGATGTTTTTTTGAACCTTAACAGTGTCTTTGAGCCTCAGGGAAGAGAGAAGCATGCAGAGCAAAAATGGCAGAGTTATTCCGAGTTCTCTGCTTGGTGCATTTGCTGTACAACTAGCCAGCAAGCTCACAATTCAGGGAAAACTGTTGTCATGGAACAGGTCTTCCAATCTCTTGCTACATTTGGCTATTTTCTAGTCACATGATAATTCTCACTGCTGGAGAGGGAATGGACTAGTCTAGCTATGGATGACTTCCATTTAGTCCACATCTTCCCTGAAGCTGAGTATCCAAAACTGGATGTTGTGTTGCAGCTGGGGCATTTTCAAAGCAGAAAGTTGCTCTGTGTCTTGTAGCCTATACCCATTTTGTGCATCCCGGTATGATGACTGAGTTTTCTTTGACAGATTGATTTAGACTCATGTTCAGTTTGTGATTTACTATGTTTGTTAGAACAACCCATTAGTTTTCTAGTCTGTTGTAATTTTAGAAGTGATTGTTTCTGGCTTTATATGGTACTTTGTTCTAGCCTGTGCTGAGCTGTGTCCTGTTTTTCCCCATCCATTTCCCAATTTAGTAGGAAAAACGTGAATTCTGTAACAGGTTGGCATCATCTGAAAACTTAAGTACACTGCCTGTTCCATTATCTAAATAATTTAATAAAATACTGAAAGCTTCTGTTTCCAGAACAGATGTTGCAGAAACTAATTTGTTAGATTTCTACTTTTTGAAAGTAACTAATCAATAACTGTTCTAATAAGGGGTTTAATCTACTTTATAGGAGTTCCACAGCTTTTTCATGGAAAATGCTTGGTAGCATTCGGTGTTTTTATCACTAACAGTCTGGAGATGTAGAAAAAGTCTGCTGCTCATGTTCAGGAATGTTTAGAAAACTCTCACAGGGAAGACCTCCTTTTCAGCCAGCTGAGGTCTAGAAATGGTTCAGAACTTGCTCTCTCAAGACCTGATCTTTCTGTCTTCTATGCTTCTGACTACTCCGTCAGGAAGGTTGATTTATAAAGGCTGTTGAAATAGATTACATATTTTCTTGGATTGTCAGCAGGCCTCTTCCTTAAACTACTGAGGACTGTGCCAAAAAACCTCAGCTGATGATCTCAGTTTGCATCCAAAGCATGCCAATGTCTGAACCTCGTAAGGAAACTGAACTGTATAACCTGCTCATGTTAATCACACATTGTACAGTGACTTGGCTGTCAGATCAGATGCTGCATTTGAGGTAGCAGTGCTCCAGACTGGCTGGCACTTCTCACTTTTCCTGGTGACTGCAGTGGAATCCATTGAGTTATATTTGAACAGAGAAGAAGCATCTGCTGTACAGTAGTGAAGGCCATCAAAATAGATCCTGTCACCTGCTCTTCATCCTCGCATTGAAGTTTTCACTTTGAGGATTGTGGCCACTGAGTTTCTAAAGCACTTTCATGATAGCTTTGAGGAATCATAAGACATATACGTGTATCTCTAATAGGATACGTATTGCTGGCATGCAGATGAACTGTGGATTACTGAAAGGTAAACTTACGATTTTAAACCTCCCTGGGAGAAGAAAAGGCTGGTAAAGTGAGTCCCTTGGGTAAACTACCCAAATTACTATTTGTTTTTTTTCAGCAGTTTGCTGTCATTTTACTGAATCACCTGGATGTTTTCCCTTATATTGTGGCAATTATTTTTTTTATAGTAAAGTAAGCAAAGGTTTCCTGCCTACCATCAGGAATCAGTTTGTATCAAGATACAGGGCTGGCACACCCACTGCAGCAGCTGATTTGCTGAGGCTTCAATTCATGTTCACTTGCATGAGATGTGAAACATTCTGTATTGTCTGTGTTCAGAAGACCACTGTGACTTTTATCTCTTTTATTAGTAGCTGAAGAAAAGGTTTGCCATTATTATTCTCTTCTTGTTTTAGCTCCCTTGAAAACTGCTGCTTGCATTTTATCAGATTTTTTTGCTCTTTGTCCCTGGCAGCAAGCACAGTCCTGGAAGAACTGTTACATGATTAAACTCAGCCATTTCTCTGCTGGAATTGTTAGCGTAGAATCTATGTTAAGTTCTAATATGTCTTAGTGGAGCAGGGGGACAGTGTGTTTGTGCTCCTAGGCAGGAGACAGCTTTTTTGCAAAAATTAGAGTTTTAAGATAGTTCATCATATTTATCTCCCTTTTCTTTTAATTGCTTTTAATAGTTTTTAGCTGCCAGAGTTTTGCATTTTATCTATTTATAATTTGCTCTTTACTTATCTTTGTGTTATTGCTGAAGACTGCTGATCCCCAGAATACATCTCATCAAGAGCACAGTCAGCCCCATCACAGTAGGTGGTAGACTCAGTGTTAACAGCTGTGTTCTAACGGGTTCCTGTCTGAGTGCACGCGAAGGAGGTAATATCAGTGTTCTGAGTAGTCTGCCCTGCTGCACAGAAGTGTAGGAGTTTGAGTACATCCCGCAAGATTACATGGAAAGTACCGGAGGGGTTGCACGTTTATGTAGTCTCGTTCTGTTTCAGCGCTGGATCAAACAAGCCCTGGAGGAGGGGATGACTCAGACCTCACCAGCTCCGCAAGAGAACAGAACCCAATGTCTATACCAAAGTAACGAGAACAGCAGTTCTTCCAGCATCTGCAAAGATGACACAGGTAAGTGCTCAGCACTATCAGGGCAGTGTGGGCACTTGAGTGAAACTGGGGAAGCTGCTGAATAACAAAGGCAGCTGCACGGGATGACATCTTAATGTTTACTGCTGCTTGATGGCACAGCTTTATGGCAGGTGAGAATGTTACTTTGCCATTCATTCAAATTTCTGCAGACCCATTCTAGCTTGAGCATGTGTAAAGTTTCTTAGTATTTTCCTGTGAAAAGATAATCGCATTATCTTGCATCATTAACCTCAGTGCCGTGTGATCATTTGTCCAATAGAGGGGAAAAAAAGAGTACAATATCATCTCTTTTCAGCAGGGTGCTGTTAGATGGACAACTAAATATCTGCTGACTGTAGGAAGATATAGCAAAGTCTCACAGGCACGTATGTAATAAGCGAATGATTAAGTAAGTCTCAAAGATGGAGAAGTTAAAATCTGTGAGTAAAGCAGCAGAATGGTTAAATATTGTGTCTGAATCTTTCTACAGAGAAAGAGGGTGAAGATCTGCCCAGTCAGGGATCATTTTTCCAAGGATGACAGACAGGAAGCTAGACAACACACAGAAAATACAGAATTGATTATTGAAAAGTTAGATGAGTGAGAAATGAACAGAATGCCAGAACCAATAAATGCACGTCCCCGAGCAAGACCTGAAGAAGCAAACAACTGAACTGCAGAATTTACTGACTATTGTTTTGATTTTTTTTTTTTAAACTGAGCATCAAAAGAAGATACTATTTTGAATAGGAGTAGGCCTGAGGGAAAGGCATTAATCCTTTGTGGGAGTGAAATGTGTTTGGGCTGTATTGATGTGTAGCGTATAGGGAACTATTAGGTTCAGGTAATGAAAATTGAGCTGCCTGTGGTTTGTTCGTAGCAGTGACATGTCCTTCTGACCCTCTCCGCTCCTCTTTTTATCCCTTCTTGGCTCCCTTCCCCCCCGCTCCCTTTTGTGCTTACTTTCTTCTAGTTGAAATATTTCCTTTCCTTGTTCATTGTATGATTATGTATTATTCTGTTATCAGTATCTACACGTCTTGAAGTAGAAGTACTTCAGTGGTAGTGCATTTTTAGGAATCTTTTGTAGTCACATCAGAGACTCATGGGCTCCATTTGGGCTGGGAGTAGGGGGAAGGGGACAGCGTGTGATTTGTACACAGTTAATGGTGCAGCCCTATCCTCAGCTCAGTTTGTTTTTTCAGACTTGCTGAGTCCCCTGAAGAAATGGAAGTCTCGCTACTTGATGGAGCAGAATGTTAAGAAGTTGCTGAGGCCGCTCTCTCCCGTCACCCCTCCACCTCCCATCCCTTCAGTTCCTGGCTCAGTGAGCCCACAGCTTGCTACACCCTGCTCATCGCTGCCAGGAGAGGAGGAGAGTCGCAACGGTTATGGCATGATGTTCTCACCAATTCCTTCTCTGGCTGCTAGTCGCTGCAATACTCCACTACAGTTTGAGGTAAATCTGACCGGGGACTGGGAATGTTAAAAAGAGAGGAACTGGAATATTTGCAGCAGAGGTAGCTCTAGGGACACCTTCCTTTTTCAGTATGTGGCTATATTCCTGAGCAGCATCATAGTGTCAGACTCAAGAGCACTGCTGCCTTTCTCCTCTACTCCACTTCTGGCCAAATCTCCTGCTCTATTAAATGTCAAACCTTGCTGCAGTTCAGCCTCCCCTCACTTCGTAACTATCGGTAACATTAGTCTAATTCTTTTCTCCATTTCTGCACAGTAGCTCCCAGATTTTGCAGGCTTTTCAGTATTCTTCAGTCATCTTCCCCACTTCAGATGCCCCCACATGCCAATGTGGCTTCCAATCTCTGCCTTTTCCAAAGAGTGCAACAGTGTTCTACTTCTCAAAGGCTGTCTGACATCCTCGGCTCCTCTT
>NW_009217810.1:52541-68945 GCF_000690835.1 Fulmarus glacialis
AAGCATGGTAGAAATACTTTACATCAGCTTCAACTATATCATTTGGGTTTCCTTTCTCTTGATTGAGTAGAAGGAAAATACCTTATACCTTTGATTTCTTGATAGTTTACTTTTGCAAAAATTTGCGGAAGTACTGAGCAGGCTGCGTAGGTGGTTTCCCTTGCTCTAAACTCTGTGGGAGAGTTACCAGCGTCCATCCAGCTAGGAGTAGAAATACTTTACATCAGCTTCAACTATATCATTTGGGTTTCCTTTCTCTTGATTGAGTAGAAGGAAAATACCTTATACCTTTGATTTCTTGATAGTTTACTTTTGCAAAAATTTGCGGAAGTACTGAGCAGGCTGCGTAGGTGGTTTCCCTTGCTCTAAACTCTGTGGGAGAGTTACCAGCGTCCATCCAGCTAGGACCTTCCACTTTGTTTTGCTGCTCTGTGCCTGTGAATAGGGATCATGCAGTTTGCAGTTTTAATTTTATTTTCTAGTACTGCATATTTTCATTTAAAAAAATGGAACTCTTCAGGCTGGCTGCTCACACTCTGCCAGTTAAAACCATTAAAATATTATGCAGTGACAGACTGCTCTGTACTAGGGACTGTTTTGTAGGAACCCCTCACCTGTTTTGCAACAGGGCAAACAGTCCTCTGTGGTATTTTTAGCTTAGTGTGCTTTTAATTATTTTCTTTGAGAGCCCTTTCTTGTAAGCTGTTTGAGAGCAGATCTGTAGAGGTTAGGGAAGGTTGTGGAGCATCGAAGAGAGAGATGGAAGACTGTTTCAGGTACAGACCTTGATTGGAAGTGATCCTTACCTTTGCTCTGGTTGAGATGGCAGATCAGGGCAGTGTTGCCATGCACCTCCACAGTCTAGTCACTGGTTTCCTGTCCCGCCGTAGTGTTAGTTATTTCTATTGCCACATAACACATGGGAAGCTTGGATTTCACTGGGCATCTGTACCTTACTTGCCCCTTTTACACATTTTTTTCCTCTAGTAAGAGAGTCTTAACAGTTTGGTAGACCATAGGCTTCTTTGTTCAAACTTTTGTATTTCCCTCAATGCAGCTTATTCGTAACATCTCTATTTTAGTGTCATGTCTGTTTCATTTAGTTATCATCAATTCTAACTTGAGCGAATACAATTCACCATGTATAAAGCTTTATACCTCAGTCCTGTGGTGCTGTAGGAAGAGAACAGAAAGTTTTTTTGTTTTCTAGTATAAAGTCTATGAAAGTTCCCTATAGTGTTTAAGGGATCTTAGTTGCCTTTTGTTTGCGCAAAATCAGGCTTTCCATTTCTCCCTTGTCCTCAAACTAAACGCCATAAATGGCTTTCTCTATATTTCATGGTGCAAACTCTGTATCTGACAGCATCAGAAATATAAAGAATAAGATGCTTCTTTTCTTCACATTTATGTGCTCTGTTTTGGGTACTAAGTTATAGCATGAAGCATAGTAACCCAGTCCTGTCTCTGTCCTTCCAGGAACTTTAGAAACCACTTAACCAACGGAGTTGCCGTCCAGCCTGGGGCCAGTTGCTGGGATAGTCTTTGTTTAGAATAGCCATTGCTAACCGCTGTGCTTGTTTTTCAATTGATTTTTATTTTGCTTTTTAAGTAGATGAATAACAAGATGCTTTTCCCTCCTCTAGAACGTATCCTCCCCTGAGAGTTCCCCTGCGCATAGGCCTGAGTCCATGTCACCCGAGGTAGTTATCACACCGTCTCAATTGCATTTGAGCCCGGGAGCGTGTGTGCTTGTGTGTGTATTTGAGGCTGTGGTGGGAGGGAAGGGATGAGAAGTGCGGAGGCGGGTGGGAATAAGGGTGGAGCATCAGTCACAATAAGGCTGAGGAGAGTTTTCAGGCTTATCGCAAGAGAGCAAACAAATTGAAGACTGGAATTTATTATTCACTTGTTGACACTGGTGGGAAACAGGCAGTGTGAAGACCTGGTATGTCTCAGCTACTGAGGTGAAAGCAACAGGTCCAGGGACCCTGGAAATACCATAATCAACTTCAGCCCCGGCCCAGCAGATAAGTGGTGTGTGATATTTACTCAGTAGCAGGAAAATGACTATGGGGGAAGAAAATGGAAAGCGTTCTCTAGGAGTTTTGACTTATGAGGACACAGTGAGGCACCTGACCTGCTCTCTTCAGCCTTGATTTATCACCTGTTCACTTGCAGACTTAAAATGTGGAGGAGATGCCAGAAAGTAGCAGTTTGTTTACCTGCTGGCCTGTTGTAAAATCTGAGTGGAAGTACCTTGCTCAGAGACTGTTTCATTGTAGAAAATACGCACTCATCTCCAATGTGGCAGATTACTTGGAGCTGTGATACAGCAGAGGAAACATTCTCAGCAGCAGCAGTAGGGCAGAGCTGGTGCCTGGTGCTGCTGTGTTTTTCCCTAAGCACTATAGTCCTGCAAAGAGGATGAAATCGTGTCAGTTAAGCTCATTGTCTGAGATCCTGAGATATTAACATGGTGAAGGAGACGATTATGCCGTTGCCCTGGAGTTTTTTTGGCACTTCAAGTAGATAAATGGGTATACCATTGTGTCAGTGCCTAGTGCTCCAGAAACTGTGACAGCGCAAAGATGATGCCATTATGGTTTTGTTAGAGAATGTAAAATGTAGAAATGCAGTATAAATTAAATGAATGTACTATTGTTAGAGATTTCCAAAGCTCACAATAAGTGAAAATAAATGGCTTGGAGGTCCTGAGCGTTTTATTGTTAGGAAGTTAGTAGTGGCTGACAGTCAAGCTTGGGACAGGCAAGAACTTGGCTAATAAAACAGCAAATGGACAGCAGATCTTTTCTGTTCTCTCCCCATAATGAACCTAGCTAGTACTATGTGTTAACATCAACTTTGTGACATATGAGGCAATTGAAAATGCTGGGTTTTCTTCATTGACTGCCTGGGGATAGTGCTGAGCCTTATCCTCATGCTGCAGTGAGACTGCTAAAGGAGGAAGGGCATCTCGTACTGGACAGCTAAACTAATTATTATTTAATCTCAGTCATTCCCCTGTAGAATGAGCAGAACAGTGCAGGAAAGGACCAAAGGGGTGATCAAAAGGAACTGGAAGGCAGTAAGCTGGCATTGTGCAGAGTACTTTCTGATTAAGTTTCTCTCCCCACCTTTGCCTGACCCTTTTCCTGACTTCTCACCCCCCTCCTATATCCTTCTTGGATTTTCTAGCTCTGCCTCCGATCCGACCTGGATTTGAAGGGTGGGTACGTGGATTGTGGTGCAAACACCTGCCCAGAACGACCATCGCTGCTCAGCTTTGGATCCTCTGATCTGGCTCCACAACCCTCCATAAACTCTACTTCAGAGATGAACTTCCCAGGGAAAAGTGGGGAGGCACAGATGCTGCTACGAAGCTCTGATCAGGCTTTTCGGACAGAGTTTAATTTAATGTATGCCTTCTCCCCGTTGAACGCTATGCCACGTGTAGATGGTTTGTTGCGGGGATCTGCTCCTTTGGGAGAGAGGAAGCCAATGAATTCGGAAGCAGGATGCTGCAGCTCTCCTGCCGAAGGATATTTCAGCAGACACGAGTCAGGGCTGCTTAAAGAGGCAGTGCATGGATCCATGTCTCCCTGCAGCGAGAGGGCTTGTGAAGGCGTCAGATCGGCTCCCCAGAATCCGCCACAAAGGAAGAAGGCAAGTATTCTTGTAAAAGAAACTCTTAAGATTGCGGGAGCCTGAGCAGGAACAGTTGGCATCACGGGAAAGACTTACAGGGAGAACAAAGAGAGCAGAATACAACTAAAATGTAGGTTGGGCAAGTAATCCAGGCATCCAGTGTCTGGATGAAAACAGTCTAAAAGTTGTTAAAAGAGAGCGAGCTAGTCTTTAGGCAAGATTTTGATGTGAGAGGTGGAAGAGAAAGACCACAATGAAAATACCTCTTCGGGGAGCACAGAAAGGAGAGCGTGATGCTCGCAGCTTTCATAAACAGTTGTTAAACTGAGACAACACCCAGAGCAATAACACAGTGCAACTGTACTAGTTGGTGGAGGCATTTATTTATCAGGATGAAAAGGGTCCTTACTAGAAAAGAGGGTCTAATGTTTCAAAAGAAAACCCAGGCTGTTTATTAGAAGGTATTAGAACATATCCATTAATATGGAAACATGGTAACATTGCAAGAAAAGTAGATGAAGGTTGTTACTTAAATTTTAGCTCTTTGAAACTAAAACCACAGGAATATTGTTTAAAGAAAACAAATGCGTATTGGTTTCTAATAGCAGGCCAGAGACCCTCATGGGACTAAAACTGAGTGAAAATGACAAATCAGGCATTGCTATGATAAAACTGGGTACTCGTGGGACAAATAAACATACACTTGTGTAAATGCGTATCGGTGCCTTTTTCTGTACTTGGATTTTCTTTTTTACTGCAAGTGTGGTAACTCGGATCACTTGTGTAAGTGTCCAGCTGGATGGAATATCTTATTTCCTTTCCATTTCTGGAGGGTTTTGATTTTTTCCTTTGTTTTTCAACCTTCATGTGTTGAGTTACTTTTGGAAATATCCTGTTCAAAGCCTTCTATACAGGCATTGAATCATAGTTGATGAATTCTTCAGCAGAGCTGCCTTCTGCGAGTACTTTATGGGGTCTGTGCCTCAAAATAACTCTTAAAGGGAATGCACAGTGAAAGGTAAGTGCTCAGTTGGAAATACTTGTGTATTTTTGGTTCTGCTGTCCCTGTGTTACGAGACTGCATTATCTGGGACCTTTTGGTCTGTGCCTTTGACAAATCTGAGGCTGCTTTGCACAAAATACTTTATACCTTTGCTAAAAGTAATTTATTTGGGTGATAGTGCTGGAAGGTTGCAATACTGGCTGGTGAAACACCAAAGCAGGAAACTGCTCTAAGCAGGTTAAAATTTTGTGTGAGGCTTTACCAAGTTTTTAGCATTAATGTGGCTGAACAAATACAGGTGAACAGGACTCTCTGAAGATACCAGTTCTGTGAAGGAGGCTCTTATTCTCTGGTTTTGAGAGGTACAGATACTGATACACATTTTATATAATATCACAAACCAGAGGGAGGGAGTGAAGGGTGTTGAGAGGAGGATGTAGAGGCTTGATGCTTGAATGTGCAAGCATATACTGAAGTAATGTGCAATTCCAGATTGTTAGAGAGGCAAACTAGCTGGGTATTTCCAGTGGAGTATTGGTCATAAACAGTAAAATGTGGATGAGCGTGGCAGTCGATGAGCGATCCAGATTTGTACCACTTAGCTCTTTTTCCAGAGTGCCTGCAGATTCAGGAAGATTTTATAATCCCAACATACCTTTTAAAATTTTATCTGCAAACCCAGAGAAATAGATTTTAAAAACGGTGTGTGGGCATGTAACTCCCCCTATCCCAGTCCATTGCATTCCCTGGCTCATGGCTGTATTTTTCTCTCTCAGGTATCTCTACTAGAGTATCGCAAGCGGAAACAAGAAGCCAAGGAGGGAGGCGATTCAGTGCGATGTACAGGGACTCCTACCCGACAGGGCAGCAGCAGTTCTGTGACTGACACAGATGGCAACAGCCTGCCGGGCTCTGTAGTACGAACCCCGTCCTCCCCACAAAGTGGCTTCTCCCCTTCTCATCCCTCCCTGCCTCATGTAGAGGACATCAGCCCACCAGACTCGAGGGGGGCTAGTTCCTCAACATCACTCAGCAAATCCCAGGAGAACATCAGCAGTAGGTGGTGAGTGTTATCCTTCCAAGCAAGCCTGAGATTGCTCCACAGAGAAGGACCAAACTCTCTAGGGGGCATTTCCATAACAATAAGTGCAGTTGGATGGATTTTGTCTTGTCTCTTGGCATTGTTCTCTTTCGTAATTGCTAAACAACCATGAAGGATACCAGCAGCCTTCTCAGCCTGCTCTTTAGTTCTTGGTTTAGATATCAAAAATCTGTCTTGAAAGATACGAAGTTAAATAGTCTCTCTTCCACCAGTTTCTTTTTAAGGTCTCAGGTTTGAAGGTCTTACTCTTGCAATGAGAATTTAATCCAGGTCTTTTCTCGCTGAACCTTCACTCTGTTTGGACATGTGTGATACTAAGTCAACTCCTATTCGGAAGGAAAGCTACAGAGCCCTCTGCCACTTTGCATGTGAGAAGCAGGGACAGTGTAACAACTCCAGCTTCCCTAATGCCTATGCACACATAGCTTGAAGAGCAGTTACCAGACTGCAGTCGGTGGCTTGCCAAAGGCATGGGAAAAAACATCTTTATCATGTTACCATGAGAAAGTTTGATAAGGGGAAAGGCTGGTCTTCAAAAACTTTTGAACCTGATAGCAATGTCTGGTCCAAAAAATTAAGTACTGCAGCACTGAAAAACAGAGTGTTGCATTATAGTGTCAGTGCAGTGATGGTTAGGGTGTTCTGCTGATTGGAGCTATGTTGTACACTGGCTCTGCTGCTTTGTACTCAAGTTCTGTTCATGGCCACCGCAATGAAAAGGGCATACCTTTCTTAATGCTGATTCTCCACGTACGCAGCTGTGTCACTGCTCATGTAATGGCAGGGGGATGGCAAGGGAAGAGATGCTAAGCAATGCTGAAGGTAGTGAGAAGTATGAATTCTGTGTTGAAAGTGCTTGACAAACATTGTTTTGGGTGAATCTGCAGGAGTAATAAGATCTGTTTCCTTCCTTTTTCCAATCTTCCATTACTCTTGAAGTGGAGATTTATAGAACTAATTTGTCTTGTACCTTACCTCTCTGACAGTACTCTGTCTACCAGGTGGCCTTCTGCCATATGTTGGGACTGGCCACAGCTGAGCCATCAGCTGATGATTAGTTCATAATCGTTATTTTATAATCAAATATTATTCTGTGCAAGTGTTGATATCCCATGCCCTTCTCCTGTGCCACTTCCTTCTGCCTGCAAAAGGGTGAAAGAAAAACGTAGCTAAATGAAAAAAAAACTAGTTCAGGGTGAGGTGTCAGTGTGGCAACCTTGCTCTAGTACAATGTTTTGTATTCTGTGAGCTTCATCTGCTACTCCTCAGCAGGTGCTCCGGATTCAGTTTCTCACACGGTTTCACGAGTAAGTATTGTGTGGGAATAAAGATCATATTGTTATGGGACGCTGGATATAAAGTTGAAACCATGCTGATACATTTTGAAATGGGATTAAGCAGATTTTCTGCCTTTTAAATTCTTGTTCTTCTGTGTTTTAATGGGCAAGGCTAACAAACGTACAGTCCCCTTCTACTTTTAAAAAATATATTAGAAACTGCATGTTACTGAGTTAAAGTCATGACCCAATTTCATCTTTAACTCTGAGTGCTTACATTTCAGATACATTTCCAGACATTCACAGTAATATAATATTAGGGACAGAAGAAAATGGTGGGAACTAAAATTACGTGCCTTAATTT
This sequence comes from Fulmarus glacialis, assembly GCF_000690835.1. Taxonomy (NCBI): domain Eukaryota; kingdom Metazoa; phylum Chordata; class Aves; order Procellariiformes; family Procellariidae; genus Fulmarus; species Fulmarus glacialis. The sequence goes on from NW_009217810.1 coordinate 59,933, forward strand.
TTAGAGTTGTCCAGATTTTTGCTGAATTCTACAATATTTGCCAATAGCTTTCATTTAAAAAAAATTAAGTTTCTGTCTCTTTCAGTTGCCAAGATACAGCCATCACAATGTAAACAGATGTGCTGCTGCCCAGTAAACCCAGCCTTGCAGAAAACTGTCTCCAGCAAAACAATAGCAGCAACGAAGGTGTGAATTCACCCCCTCACCCCATTCACCTCCATGAGGTGTGAACTCTGGCCTCCTTCTCCCTTCTGCCTCAGTGAGGGGTGAACTTTAATGTCTGGGCTATTTATTTTAAAAAAAAAAAAAAAAAAAAGGAAATAAAACAAGCTAATGTAAAGCACAGTTTTAAATATATCTTTTAAAAACAAAAAGCTAAATACAGAAATCTATTTATGGTGTTAAGCTGCATGCTTATGTGGTATGCAGTGCATTTAATATTATACTAAATATTTAAATTCAGGCATTTTTAAGGCGCGTGTTCTTCAGTGTCTAGGGTAAAGGCATTGTGAATCCCTGATGAAGGTGCTACTATCTTATAGGTTAGAACACATATTTCTAAAGAGATTTGGATGGTCCTGTGCATGGTAGATTGAATATTGACCCACGGGTCTGGGGTTTGTCTCTGGCTCTGTTTTTCTTCTACATATTGGCTTTAGGAAAGCCACTTCACCTGAGTTTTTTCACGCTCAGACTAGGCACTTGTAATATATATTGAAACAAGATCTCGCACTAATCTTGAGCGGAGAGTTTTCACATTTCAGAATAAATGGGAAAAAGTAGCGTTAATGGGCAAAATGGCCAACCTAGCTCTGCTCCAGGAACGTTGCATGATCTGACTGTACTATCTTGACATTGTATTATCATAAAGGTATTGGTTTTGCTACTTTTTAGTTTGAATAAAAGTAATCTATGCAAAATAACTGCATCTAATTTTAAAACAATACTAGGATTTTCAAAATGCTGTCGAATCTCGAAACAATCTTTCTAGGAGAAGGTGTCCTGTAATCAGGTGATCTACTGAACTGGATGTTTATACCATGTTTTTGATAAGAGTAAAGATTTTTTATTTCTGAGGGCAGTGCTATCATGGTAGCCAGTGACTGGCAGTCTAAAATCCCACAGGAGGCTATTTACATTGCAGAAGCAGTTCAGAAGTTTATTCCTCATCTGTCTAGAGAGCTGGTGGTCTCTGATCCCTCCTTTCTATGTTAGAGGTTTGCATTTGCACTAACATCATACCAATGAATTTAAGCAGAAACTTAAACCTGTGCTGTGATTATACCAAGGACCCCACAGCCCCCTTGTGCGTTGGTCACGTTGCTCTCGGCTGCGTAATAGCAATCCTCAGCTGTTACCGGGTTTTTGTTGCAGGATGGTCCCAACGTCAGTGGAGAGGCTTCGAGAGGGCCGAGGCATACTTGAGAAGGTGCTGCGAAGTGGCGCAAAGGTATCCCAGAGAAATGAATCCTCACCTACCTGTGACAGTGCTGTTGAGAGAGATGCAGGTAGGAAGGTGAAACTTTTGAACACTTGGTTGGTGGGAAATGATGGGCTCAGATAACTTTGCAAACTTATCCATGAAGTTAGTTGTACCTTCATCTTTAACGTTATCAATGCCTCATAAGAGCCTTCTGCAAACCATACTTTATTGTTATTCAGATATTGCCTGAGCCTATATCCTTCTGTTAGACCTGGAAGACCTCCAGGTTTCTCCAGGGTTTGGATTCAAGACTACCTGCATCTTGGCTCTGGCAGGGACAGCTTCTTTGTCCTTGGACAGATGGGTTAAGCAGCATTGCCTCAATTGCCCCTATGTACTGGGGATGAAAGTGCTATCATTTAATAATTCCAGTTGGCTGAACATCCAGAGATAAATGTATTATCACACTAAAATGCAGGTGTAGGCTTTAGGCAGTGCTAAGAACTAATTTAGCTTCCAAGCCTTACGTCAGCTCTTTTTGAAATTACTTGATTCCCTGAGTTACGATATTTGTCAGTTTTGTGAAATGGTACCTCCTTACTGAGATGAATTCAGTTCTGTGTTGGTGTTCCTTTCTTCTCTGAATAAAGCGTTGTCCTCACCAAGTAGCATGCAGGGTTAGCGAGTATTTGTACCTTGAGCTGAAATTATACCCCTCTTTTATCCATCTGTGGTCTAAAGGTGAGATGTGACTTTCTCTGAGAGGGACAGATCATTTCATCATTGCCTAATTTCTCAGCTGTGAAATGGAGTTATTTTTCTTTTATTTATTTTGCAGTCTCTGTTGAACATGATTGTTTTTCTCTAACATAGTGCCCTCAGAACCCTGATCGCACTTGGGACTTACAGGGATGGATCATCACATTTAAATAACAGTCTGTGTGTTGCCATCAGCTGCTGCTCCCTCATAGCTGAGAACTGTTGTTGGAGACTCCTGGCTGATACGGTTACAGCTGGCTGATGATCTGTAGTAGGGATCTGAATCTCTGGAAGCCAGAACCTAATCGTGTGGTATTTTAGACATGGAAAGACTAGAGCCTCTAGCCCAGGCTAGCACAGAGCGCTCTTTGGGTAATTCAGCAGCAACTTTTGCCTTTGGGGTGTCTCATTTCTGAGCATTTTAGGGCGAGTAGGTATTTACTTCACTCCAAATCAGACTTTCTCCCCACTTGCAGTAAGGTGTATTTGGGAGCACTTTCTGAAAACTGGCCTGTCATCTGGGATTTTGCTATCTTTGTACACCTAAGCGCATCTCTTTTCAATGCCTTTTCTTCATGTAGTCTTGAGAGGGAATCCTCCACCCTATCAAAAATTTCACCGGTTTCATGGGACCCCACTGGGAGCCTGTATCCTATCTTTCATACCAGTGGAAGTGGCTTTCTCGGTCATTATTTTTCAGAAGGGTAGGCAAAATCCAGACTCGCAACAGGCCTTTTGCCCACTGTAATCTGTTTGGCTCTGGCTTTTCAGTCTCACCCAAGAGTTAGGCTGGAGTCAGACTTTCAGCTACTTTGGTCCATTCTTCTTCCCTGTTAGGTAAAACCCATCTCACTCCAGGTTGCAAAAACTTAACGCTCTAGCTGACCAGTCTTTTTGTCTCTTTCATCCTAGCGCAGCAAAATATTTTTTTCTTCTTTTGCATATTCTGGCAGTTTCTTCAGTTGCTTGTGTAGATTCTGCGAGCCACCTTCCCTCCCCCTGTTGCTGGTCTGCTTCTTAGTGAAAGAAATGAGTGGCTGAGTCCCTGCCATTCCTGGTATCACCTGTAGGAGTTGTGAAGATACACGTTTACTTGATGCTGTAACAGATAATAATATGAGGAGAACTAAAAACCCCAAACTTGGATGGTGTGCTGATGGGGCATGTAGGAATGAAATGGAATTTGTGTGCATGCCACACTTGTGAGAATTGCAGCTGCTCTCAGTTAAAGCTGTCACTTCGTATATGCTTTAGGTTGACACAGGCCAGTACTGCCAAGAAAAGCAGTTCTTCTTTGTGTCCTTCCTTGTGCAGGTATTAAGAAATGGGGGAGGGAAATGTTGGCTTTATCTTCTAAGTTTACATAAAGCAAATTCAGGAAGGTTATAGTTTATTCACCTTTTGTAATTTAGAGTCTGTCAATACTCTTTAACTTGTCAAGGTTTTTTCTGTGCACAGGCACTGCCAGTAAATTGTGCAGCCCTGCTGGTGTGCCTGGCCTTTTAAGAAACAATTTCTTCCAGAAATCTTTAGATTCTTCTGATTCTCCTACTCTTGTTAATGAGAACAATCTCCTGGGTTGAACAGTTAGTCGGTTCTGTGCATGACTGCTTAACAAAACATGCCCCAAACTTCGAGTTTTGCCTCTCTGCAGTGCAGTACTTGGAATGTCACCTACAGCAAACAGCTACTTGATGCATCAGATGTAGTTTCAGAAAATGGAAGGCAGCACAGGACACGCGCTGGAAGCTTCACGCCCCGGTCTCTGTGCAGGTCCTGTGCCCTGAGGAAGAAGGCTTCTGAACCTCAAGAGCAGACAAGACAACTCCGTCCAGATTCCTGTTTAGCTAAGCCAGCAACTGTGATGTAGCACAGAGAGGACAACTGCAGCAAAGCCATGGGCACTGCTGACACTGGTGCTCGTGCCAGTGCATCTGGTGCAAAGCCAGACCTGTCTGGCGGAAGTACAGAGCAGACTAAGGCAGCGTGTCCTGTTTCATGACTGAGACACATCTGTCATATAAATTTGATATTAATACCGACACTGTTTCACCAAGGCATTTCAAACACGGCTGCTGAGAATCCCTGAGATGCTGCAGATAAACAGCTCTGTCTCATTAGACTGCAACATAACTCTGATGTGAGATCTTCTAGTCCCACCAGTTTCACTCCCTCCTAACGAAAGCACGATCGCCAGCTGTAACCCCATGGTTATAGTAGTGGCAACTGAAAAACGTGGCAAAGTGGCTGGGTCACTTGCAGTAAGTACTTCTTGCCTACCCCAGTTCAGGTTCAGTTATTTGGGAGGGCAAGAAGCTCACCCACCCTATAAGATATGGGTGCTAGAAAGGCTTGATCCCTCAAGCAGCAGCTTATTCCTCTTGATCTCTCAGGTAACTAAGGTGGATCAGTGTGTACTGTGCTGCTGTTATCCCTCAAGCCTCAAAGCATTTTCATCATCTTGCCCTGTTTCTGAAACTGGCATTTCTGAGGTCTAAGAGTAACTCCGTTTGGAGCCACTCAATTGACTTGTAAAGCATAATCCCCAAAATGGCAGCAGGGGTGCTGTCAGCCTTGGCAGCATGGGACTTGAGTCTTCGGCAGTGTCTGGATCTGCCTTTGAGGAAAACCTGCAGCAGGATCCTGCTGACAACCATCTAAGAAGAGACAGTTCTATCTCCCCAGCAGTAATTGTAGCCAGTGTGGATTCCTGTGACCAAGGCTGAGTGGAGAATTGCTGAGTCCTTAGAAAATGTCTTCTGCCTCTTCTTCCTTCTGGAAAGCCAAGGGAGCACAAGCTGTCTGTGTGGTGTCACCAGGTGCAGCCGTTCAGATAGGCTGGTCCAAGGCAGGTGAGCTTTCTGCTAGACGAGAGAGAACTGGGGTAAGGGAAGCAGCAGTTCCTAACATGTATGGCTGATTTATGCATGTTAAGGTTTTCCAGTTGCCTTTTGCTAGGGTTCTTCAGCTTCTGAAAGGCTGATGGCTGGAGAAGCCGCTCTTGTCTCAGCTGTAGCTGGATGCAGAACAAGACGGCTGGGGTGTGTGCAGGTGTCATTTGAGAGGGAACTGCTGTGGCCTCAGCCCAGAGACTGAGGTTTAACATCTTGCCTGTACATTGCAGACACAGCAGAAGGAGACACTCCAGAAGCCCACAAAGGACCAGCAGTTTACAGTCCTTCTCGATACAGCTACCAGGTAAATTCTTTCATACATTATCTGCCTGAACTGCAGCTTTAACAGGATTAGGGGGGAAACTGGGTTTGGCTGCCAATTATTCCCAATCCTGTTGCACTAAGCACCTTTGGCATGAGAAGGAGGTAGGAAACGGGGAAGTCAGTCTGACGTGCTTTTTCTTTTTTTTCCCCACCAACCTGTTCAGCTCCTGCAGTCTGACAGTCCCCAGGCAGAATCGCAGACCCTTCTCCAGCAGAGTTCCTCCCCCTACAGAGGACACCTTACTCCATCTCCTGGGTACAGCTATCGAGCAGCAGCACAGAGGACAGCACACAGTCTCTCTCATGGCTCCTCGGAAACATCCCTCTCCTCCACCTCGTACTCCAGCCCTGCCCACTCGGTCTCCACAGACTCCTCTGCCCTGTTTGCAGGGAATTCGGGGTATTACAGCAGCCAGCAGCACTCTGGCAGTGTCAGCGGCAGGCTCCTGGAGAAGAGGTGGCCTGGAAGAGGCCCTCCCCTGCCGCTGCCAGCCCAGCACAGCAGACGGCTGTGGACTCTCTTTCCTCTGAGTCGGGCTCTCAGCCCTGCACAGGCGCGCCGGGCTCCACCTCCGCTCCCCAAAGTGCTAGGTCACTACAGTCAGACTTGCGGACTATCAGTCTACCGAATTCTGGGCAGTCTGTTCTCTACCAGGGCTCCCGGGGGGCAGTGATTTCCAATGCACAACACTATCCACACCGCGGGGGAAGCAGTGTCCATCAGTACAGACTTCAGCAGCTTCAAGGTTCTGGAGTAAAGACTCAGACAGGACTTTCCTAGGGCTGCCTGGACTCCAGGAGGACAAAACTCCCCATAGCTCCTTCCAGTCACCTCTGGAAGTGGCTCCTGGGCCAGTGTTGGGAGCTTGCACCTGATGCTGGGGTGCCAGGGGTCAGAGGCTGAGGTCTGAAATGCACGGGTGAGATTTGTGAGCAGTATTGGCCTCTGGCCTTGTAGGAGAACGCAGATTTCTCTGAGGCAGAGACTGTAGCAAAGCTGTTCCCTGATGTGTGGGTACATTGCAAAAAAGAAAAAAAAAAAAAGCAAATGGTTCAAGTGCAATGACTGTGGTGCAGCCTCTGTCTCTTGTCCGTGCCCATGGCCATAGTCACTCATGCAGTACGGACATCTTTTTGAATACGAAAGCAGTTTAAAGGAAACATTGGGGGAAGTTGAACTCCAATCCCAAAGCTCTCTTTATAGGTCAGGTTCTCAGTGCGTTCTGGGGAGGGCTTTAATCCGTTACGATCATTCCAGTCACAAGCAGACGAGCGCACACGGCTGCCTTTGGGCCTGGGTCATGACTGCCGCAGTCGGAGCTTTTCCCAGGACAGCAGAATCTCCGCAAATGTGAACTAGCACGGAGGGGTTGGAGTGTGTGTGCCTGTCGCTGCAAAGGATCTGGGATGCACTGTCGCGTGCTGCTCCGACGGGGCGCGATCGCCGCGTCCGTCGCAGGTCTGTGAACGGGAGCATTGCTGGGGCGGTGCTGCCACATGCCACCACGCCGGGGGCGTCTCTGGCTGCCGGTGCGCAGACATGCTGGGGGGTGACCAGGGGCCTGATAAGCAAAGTGATGCTGCGGCATGCGGGGGGCTGCCTGGCTGAGGAGCGGGGGGCTGCAGAGGGGTAGTGGTTAGGTGTTCGGTGGGGACCCCCGTCTGTGCCGAGCCAGACGCTCTCCGTGCAGTGCTGCGCGGGATGTCTTTCCCAGCCGCTGTCACCTGCCGAGCGTGGCAGCAGAGCCAGCCCAGACACAGTGCGCTGTCTGTTCAATTCCATACGATTGCCAGCTTCTTTCTCACTTGTTTACTGTAATATCGGGCGTGTTTTTATTTATCTAATTTTATATTCAGTTATAACCATAGTAGGTTAGCTAATATACGACAGGTGTCATCCCTGGTGCTGCAGTGGAACTTCTCCTTTCTCTTGGATAACATAATGCTGTGAGTCTGTCTCCCCTGTCTTTTCAGATGCACAGTCTTCTTCCTTTTTTTAGGACTGTTACAGGTTTCTCTAACTCACAATTGAAATCAGGTGTTTGTTCAACCTAGGGGAGACTTTTAAAATATTGAAACAAAGAGTAACTTTCTCACACTGTCTGGCTGTGAGCGTGTTGGGATGGAACTTGTCACCCCGCAGTTGGGTGTCTGTATACTGTATAAAATAGGTGTAAACTTCACTCGGCTTAGCCCTGGAGGTGCAGCCTCCCCTTTCGTGCTCTGAACAGCACGGGGCAGGCAGGCTCTGCCCTGCCAGGCGGCAGGAGGGAGCCGGGGGGCCCTGCCCAGGGCCTCCGGCACCTTTGGGCGCAGCAGGGGGGCAGGAGGGAGGGACCCTGGAAAGCTCTTGGAAAGGTGGGGGCTGTAGCTTCTTACTCTAGTGGAGTTTTTACACCATGCTGTAACATTTGAACTTTCACAAGAGATGTAATAATTTTGATAATAAAAATACTTAACTTGAAAACCAATATTTTGGAAAGTCCCTGTTTCCTTACCACCTTCAGCGCTGGTGCCCAGGCTGTGGGGTGAGGGGGGTGCGTGTTGGTGTCTCTTCCCTGCCCCTGCAGGGTAAGTGAAACCTTGCAGGAGCAGCCCTGCGGATCCTCCCTTTTGCCAGCATTTCGGGTGAAGCCAGGGGCTGCTCTGGGAGCTGCAGTTCCTGAGGAAAGGGAAATTCCCCGAGCTGCCTGGCTCGGGTTGTGAGATGTGGCTGCGCTGCTGCTCTTCTCGCCCAAGCTCATTTGAGGAGGAGATGGGGTGGAGGATGTGCCCTGCACTACTGCACCTGCTCCAAAACCTCTTTTCTGGTGTGCTGGTACCCAGGGCTTTTAGTTTTGATACTGCTTGCCTTTTCCGTAGGAAGCCTGAGGTGGGCTGAGCCTGGAGTGGGGCCACCCAGGTGTGCCTCCAAGTGCTGATCCTCAAAGCTGGCACATCCGAGGTGCCCAATGCCTCCAGTGTTCGACCACCCTCACCTTGAAAACGCTCCCCCCGACACCGCATGGGACTGTGTCTGTTGTCCTGTCCCTGTGCGTCCACGAGAAGAGTCTGGCTCCATCTCCTCTCTCCCCCGAGGCAGCTGTGGGCAGCAACAAACTCTCCTCTCCTCTCCTGGAGGCTGAGCAAGCCCATCCCTCGGCCTCTCCTCCGTGCCGTGTGCCTGCACGAGGATCGCTCAAGCATGTCCTGTACCGGGGAGGCCAGAGCTGGCCGAAGCTCTCCAGGTGTCCAAGAGGTCCCCAGGCTGCCCTCGGGCTCACACGGCCCAGAAAGTGCTGTCCCCGCTCCTCTACCAGAGCGTGCCATTGGACTGACGGGCCATGTGAGTTTTTGGGTTTTTTTCCATTGAGACGCAGGAATTTGTTGAATTTCAGGAGGTTGCTGCCGGCCCACATCAGCCCATGAGCCAACAGACTGCCCGTGGTGCACCATAGCTCCACAACCCCGGGGGGACCCGTAGGGGGTGTGGAAGAAGGGGAGTGCTTAAACACAGCGATAGATGGGACCCCCACGCCACCTCCTGCCTTGCCGCGGGTGGGACAGGCCCTTTCCCTGGGGACTTGCTCTGGCCAGTGCCCCCCTCACGTGCCAGCCTGTGCGGGCGGAGGCT
>NW_009217811.1:0-264 GCF_000690835.1 Fulmarus glacialis
CGGGGACAACCCCCCACAGGACCCCGACCCATCCCCGCTGCGTTTCGGCACCACCCAAAGCCTTTCCCCGGGTTTTACATCCCCCCCCCCAGCTTCTTGCTGATGATATTAAAACACCTTTTTAAAAAAAAAAAAAATTATTAATTTGGATCTTGCTAATTACAGCACAATTAAAACAAAGAGAAGTGACGCAGGTGGGGACCCCGAGACAGAGCCCCCCCGCCTGGAGGGTTGCAAGGGGATGCTCTGCCGTGAGAAGTGCCC
>NW_009217811.1:528-775 GCF_000690835.1 Fulmarus glacialis
CCCCCCCCCAGCTTCTTGCTGATGATATTAACACACCTTTTTAAAAAAAAAAAAAATTATTAATTTGGATCTTGCTAATTACAGCACAATTAAAACAAAGAGAAGTGACGCAGGTGGGGACCCCGAGACAGAGCCCCCCCGCCTGGAGGGTTGCAAGGGGATGCTCTGCCGTGAGACGTGCCCCAGCTCTCCCCAGCCAGGGGCTGCAGCTCCATTTTTTGCTGAATTTGGCTGATTTCCCCTCCTA
>NW_009217811.1:834-1113 GCF_000690835.1 Fulmarus glacialis
TGCTCCCCCCTTGACCCCCTCCCAGCATGTATTTTGCATTCAGATGAGTTTTTTTTACGAGAATCTGAATATATTTTTAGGTTTTTCACAGAAAGCGTGCGAAAGCCATTAGTAGGAATTACACGTGTGTGAGAAAGGACTCATTTATATCCCATCCCGTCTGTTCCCAGCTCACCCACAACTACCGCCTCCTGGGCTCATCAGGGTGACTGAAAGCCCAAATTCGGAGCAAAGTCACCCGAGGGTCACCCATCAGCCACATGGAAGTCACTGCCATGA
>NW_009217811.1:1156-1472 GCF_000690835.1 Fulmarus glacialis
TTTTGAAAGGGGAAACTGAGGCATGGTGCTGTGGGGCTGGTCAAGCTATTGGCATGGGACTGGGAGTGAGTCCCGGCTCTGCCCGGAGGATTTTCCCCTCCTGGGTTGTACCCCGGGGGTGGCCCTGGCCCCAGCACCCATCCAGGGGTGACCGAGGGTTCCACAGAGGGGAGGCCCAGGAGCAGAGCAGGATGGGACCTCCAGGGTGGGAGGAGGCAGATCCTAGGGCCCCCATCGGCCCCTGGTTCCTCTCCTCCGTCCACCCTGAGGTGACCCCATCTGCCCCAGGATCCCCCCATCTGCCTGTTGATCCCCC
>NW_009217812.1:0-212 GCF_000690835.1 Fulmarus glacialis
AGTCGATGAGGTTCTGCTCGCTCAGCACCACTAGCTTCCCTGTCCAGTTGAAGACGAGTCCCTCCAAGGCCCCTGTGGCACTGAACGCCCAGCACGACCCACAGTGCCCCTGGGTGAGATGGGGACAGCGGAGGGGGTCACGGCATCGCCCCAAAACCCACCAGAGAGGGATGCTGTGACCCCCCGATGCTGCTCTCCAGCTCCTCAGCTGC
>NW_009217812.1:702-948 GCF_000690835.1 Fulmarus glacialis
GAGCTGCTTCTTGGGGTTGCCCAGAGGTTTTTTGGTGCTTGGGAGGATGCTGCTGCTTGTTTCTGCGGCCCAGACTCCCGGCACCCATTGCACAGCCCCAGCCAGACCCCCGCCCCGTGCCCACCTGGTTCTTCACGGGTGTCACATAGCCCTTCGCCCGCCAGTCCACCTCCACCGGGGTCTTCAGGGCTGCTGAAGCCTGGAAGAGCAGCGCCGGCTCCCCCCGCCGCGGCCGGGGGAAGCACT
>NW_009217812.1:1038-1473 GCF_000690835.1 Fulmarus glacialis
CCCCCCCAGCCCCGGGGCCCCCTGCAGCTCCCAGCAGAGCAGGTTGGGGGTACCCAATCCCTGGATCAAGCCCCGGGTGCATAGACGGGTCCCCGGATCAGGCCCTGGGTGCAGGGAGGGGTCCCCAGGGAAGGTGCTGGGTGTGTTGGCAGGTACCAGGTCCCCGTAGTGGTTCATGGCCAGGCGGAAGGCGTGCTGCCCCTGCGATTCCTCCTGGTTGTGCTGCTGGATGCGCCGCAGGTTCTTCTCCCAGACCTCCCTGCGGCACGCTTCCTGCCACGGTGCAGGGCAGCAGCAGGGTCAGAAACATCCCCCGGGAGCACGGGGGATGCGGGACGGGGTGGGTGCACACGGGTGGCTCTGGGTGAGACCCCCCCAGAGCGGCCCCGGCATGTGCCGGGAGGCCTGGGGGGAGCAGGACCTACCCTCGGGTAC
>NW_009217813.1:0-208 GCF_000690835.1 Fulmarus glacialis
AGCCGATTCTTCCCCGGCATCGCGAGCAGTTCCAAAATCATCCCTCGGGGACCACGGACCGCTGAGGTTAGCCAGAGCCCGGCTTGGATTTGGCTGAACCAGGGGCGGGAAGGCATCGTGCATCTCCTGCATCCCTCTCTGCTGTTCCCCTCAGGGGTTTTGTGTGCTGCCGGGCTGCGGCTGCTGCTCTTTTCCCCCTTCCCCGGTT
>NW_009217813.1:268-6655 GCF_000690835.1 Fulmarus glacialis
GGGGGGGGAATCTTGTGCCAAATCCAGTCCTGCCTCCCACCTGGATCTCTTCTCCACCTCCACCGTGGTTTTAAGGTCACGGGTAGATAATTTTCAAGGAACAACGCATCCCCCCGGCTTTTTCCCAGCGGCAAGCTGTCCATCACCGGATCGCGGGTCATTTTTCCTTCCTTATTTTTTTATTGCTGCAAACTGGGTGATTGCTCTGCTGCTGCTGCTGGTTTGTGAGAGCGGGCGAGTGGGGATGGGGAAATCTGTGTTCGCCGTGTGTATTTTTTGGGGGGGAAAAAAAGAGGTAAAAGTTGTTTTGCGGTGGGTCTAGAGGAAGCCGGAGGCCCTGGGGAGGTTGAGGGTTATAAAGCGATGCGGGAGGAGGGTCCCGGTGTTCGGCAGGGTCTCGCAGGCAGGTTTGACGGGCGGCGCTTGGGTTTGGACAGGACATCCACGAGCCGGGTTTTGGCTCTTTAAACCACGCTGGGACTTTGTCGCTTTCCCACATCCCGAGGCTCAGCTGCGTTAAGTATCTCCTAGCCCTCAGTGGAGAAATGCTGTCCCAAAAAAGCCCGTTTGCGCTCTGCTTTTTCAGCAAACAGCTAAAAATGGTTGCAAAAAGCCTGGTTTTGGGGTGGGTGCGCCCATCCTGATGCCACCCTTTGCTCCGGGCGGCAGGAGGCTGCAGAGGGCCGAAATTCGGCGGGCAGATGGCTTTTCCGTGGGTGGCGGCAAAAGTAGTACCTGCCGGCGTTGTGGAGGCGAGGGAGTACGTACCCACAGAGGTCCGTCCCCTCCCCATCCCGGCACTTCGCTCCCGAGGGATCAAGCAGGATCTGGCCGCATCGCCTGGGAAGATACGGGGGGGGCACGTGCCCAACGCGCAAACTCCCCACGGCTCTTCCCAACAAGTGCATTTGCCCTCGGCGTCCGCCATATGCCTCCGAAGCCATTTTTGGGGGAATCTCGCCTATTTTTATTGTCACCTTCTATACTGGACGGTGCCGGCTCGGCGGGCAGCTGCCCCCGTCGCTGCCGCATGCGGGAGGAGCAACAAGGTCCCGCTGCCGGCACGGAGGAGAACGCCGGGGATCCATCAGAAACGCTTCCCGTCCTGCAAAGCATCTGCGCCTTCGTGGGAGCGTTTTGGGGGTTTCCATCCATCATCTCGTAATGAAAAGCCCTTTTATTTACCCAAACGAAGCTGCTTGCTCCCTCGCTGCGTGGTAGGTCGGCTGGATCCTTCCTGATGTGTTACACATCCCTCCGGGGAGCATCACCCCTTGTAATACAGTTTTTTTCCTTATAACAAGCTTAATCTCTCCCCTTGGCCAGAAAAAGCAGCCGAGGGCAGGGCTAAGTGGGTTAAGGAGCCGTCAAGATGAAAAAACGAGGGCATGCGGAGGAGGCGAGCGGCTGGACCACGGATAAATGATGGAGCCGTAGCCCCAGGGTCCCCCCTCCTGGTTTTGGAAAGCCGGGAAGCCCCATCTGCAAGCAGGGCGATGGCTTCTTGGCATCGCCAAAATCCAGGCTGGCTGATTAGCCGGCGCTCAGCTTGCCGCCTGAAATATGTTCCCATAAAATGTTCATCGGGGTTTGTTTTACAGCCATGTAAAATCAGAGCTGTGTTTTGCAAACATGAAAGGAAGGGCTAAATATGTCGAGTTTTGATCTCGGCGAGATATTTATATAGTCCTTATCTGAGCAGTTTGCTTTAGCTTCTGTATTCCCTCCCTTGGCACCTCCCGCGATGGGGAAAAAAGGGCAAAATTCAAGTGTCGCTCCTTGGGTTTTCTGGGCTTTGCCCCAAAAGGGCAGGTTTGCTGGGGCTGGGGTTGGCAGGGACCTGCCCTTAGGGATATGCCTATGCCGCTTCTCCGAGCCAAAAAACAGCTTGGAAAAATCCCTCTACAGTTATCATTTTTATCGGCAAGCTGAATTTCTTCCCCCCTCTCCTTTCCCAGGGACCCCCCGAGGCTTTTTCGCACAGGGATTTTCCCAGCTTGCCTGCAACCCCTGGGGCGACTGCTCCTTGCAAGCCTGGAAAAGCTCATTTTGCTCCTTTCCGTAGGAAAATAACAGCGTGCGGCTTTTGCCGGGGCGATGGGAGCCACCTGCTCGCGTCTCTGCTGAGCTCGTTTAAAGAAAAGAGGTGTTGGGTGGGAGTTTGTGTGCCGGGGGGGGCGAGGGGAAAGGAGGAGCATCCTCTGCGCCACGTGGGAGCAAAACCTGCTCTAATTCACCTGCAAATGCACGGCACTGACCTGGAAAGCCGTCCCACGCTCCCTCCGTCCTTTTCTACTCGTGTTTTTCCCTGGCAGATCTTGCATTCAGCTCAGGGTCACCTCTTTTTAAATCCTTTCCTACTATTTCTATGAATTCTGCGTTTCCACGAAGCCTGTGCTCTGCTCTCTGGGTAAATCCAGGCCACACAGGCGGCTGAAGCCCCTTCCGAATATCCTCCTAACCGTGCTAATTGCCCTTCCCAATTAGCCCCATTTTTCTCTTCCCACCAGCTGCGTTTTGTAGCAGTTTAGAGCTGCCAGTTTGAATCCAGAGCTCTTTAAAAAAGCTTTAACACACGCAAGGTTCTTCCCTTCGCTTTGTACCTTTCCCAGCTAATAAGCATCTTCAGGGTGCGGGGATATTCCAGGCTTCCTTTCTCCGGGGAAACCCCCATGTATTAAATCGTGGCTGGTCCCTGGCTGTCCCTGAGCATTTCTGAAGCTCCCCCATATGTCAGAACTCAATTTTGGGGGTATTTACTTCCCAGATTCCCTTTGCTGCCGCAAGTAATCCCTTGGTATTATTAGCACCCTCAAAAAAAAAAAAGCCGAGGGATGCTGTAGGGTTTGGGTTGGGGATGTTGCTCCCCTCTCTGCTGAAGCAAAGACTTGTGTCACAGGTCCTGGTTTTGCTTCTAAGAGCCTGGAGCTAAGCAGCCCCCGCTATACGCAGCGTGCCATACGCTACATCCTAAACGCGAGGCGCTACATGCTATATGCTACGTGCTGAACGCAAGGTTCTGTGTGCTACGTGCTGAACGCAAGGTGCTAAATGCAAGGTGCTACGTACTATATGCTAAATGCTATATGCAGTATGCTAAATGCTGTATACATCACAGCCCTCGTATACGCCCTGTGGCCTCTCTGGTGCCTCCAGGCACTTCCAGGCAAGGTCCACCCTGGCGTTGCATCCAGGCTTGAGCAACATGGAAATGCAGCTCAGCTCCTGCATCGATGGGCTTTTATGGAGCATCCAGACGTGACCTTAACCACGCTCTCACAAGCCTCCCCTTCCCGTGGAGACGTTTCGGGGCTTCACATGCCCCACCTGCCTTTTTTTTTTTTTTTCTGGTTGTCATTGCAGAAATGGTCTTTTCTGTCAGCAAATCCTTGACTGGGAACGCTTGACCGGCGCTCGCCTTGCTCCTTTTGCTAAGTGCTTTAAGATCTGCTGATGAAAAGCTCTCCACAGTGTCGGGATAAGAGCAGGTTTTGTTTAATCCAGATGCGCTAATGGCTTGGGAATTAGGCTGAGACAGGGGCAAGGATCATGCTAAGGCTTCTGCAGCGCGTGCCAAGGGAGAAGCCTTCCAGGGAGGTGGGGATGGAGCCAAACCCTCACCCTGGCAAGGATGGAGACGGCTGGGACCATGTCCGGGGAGGACGAAGCATCACCCCCTTGGGACCCGCCGGTGATGGGATTTCCTCAGTGCTTTGGGTTTTTTCCCCTATTTTCTAAGAGAAAACCTTGATTTCAGTGATGCCGAGTCAGTCTCTTTGCTCAGACATTGGCGAAGAGGAAAATCAAGGGAAGGAGCCCCCAAATCCCTATTTTTCGGAGGCAGGAGGTGCAGCTCTCGGCCTGCAAACTTCCCGGCTCGTAAATCCCGCTGCAAAGAGCCGAGCGGGGAGGATGCAGCTGATGTGGCTGGTTTTGTTCCCTTGCCAAGCTGCTCTCTTTGCCCTTTTGTTTGCTTTCTGTTGAGGCACTTGGAGTACTGATGGGCTTGTTTTTAACTAATGACTGGCGCTCACATTATGTCTTCCCGGCATTATCTCCTTCCCACTTTTCCCGTCTCCTTCCTAAAATAAACCGTCAATCACGGGCTTGTTTTCAACGCTTTTGGAACGGGATTTACCGCACGAGTGCCAAGGGCAGGAGGGCTCATAGCAAAGCGCCGGGACAATGACCCACCGCTGTGGGTCCCTCTATGGAGTTATTATATAAAATTAGGTTTTTAGGGTCTGCAGAGCCATTTGGACCAGGGAAGGTGTGTGCCCCGCTTGTTTTCCCTCTCAGCTGGCTGAGAAATGGGGTTCTTCCCCCCTAAACACTGCGTCAGAGCCCTCCCCGATGTGCTTATCTAGTGGGGTGACCTCGAGTCCTTTTGGGGTGACCCTCCTTGCTGCGTCCCTGCGATCTCGCAGGGTTAACACCTGGGGTACGCGTGCGTTCGCAGCAGAAGCCAGTGCTGGAGCTGGTCCTTTGAAATGCAATTAGCACTTGTATTATCTAGAAGCAAAACTATCATTAATAGGGTCCTGCCAGCCCCGGCGAGGGAGGTTTGAAACAGGGAAGGAGGTTTTTTCCAGCGCTGGGCTGAATCCACAGCAAAGCCCTGCTTGCCGGAGACTGCCTGGAGAGGAATTTGGCTGCTGGCTTGGCAGGGGTTTAACCCTCGACTCCGAGGAGGTTTGGGGAACACCAGGAAAAACCACATTTCCCAGCGGAGGGACGTTGCGACCCAATGGAAAGGTGACGTGGTGGTGGCAAAGTAGCATCGCCAAGCCCTTCCCAGCCTCCAGACCACACATTTCGTCTCTTCTGGTGCTGGGAGCACATCTCTATCTGCAAAACCCTTCTTGGCTGAAAGACTGGGTGTCTCGGAGGCATTGCAAAATGGAGCAGGGGAGGCAGGGATTTAGTTCCTCTCCTGCCCAAACCTCTGTATAATTTCCCATTTATATAATGCCTTCAACAATATACTTTGGAGCGGAGGGCAAAGGGGATTAGCAGTGGTTATTCCAGCCCCGCTCAGCCTCCCTGCACTTGTAGATAAATCCTGATGCTGCTTCCTATCTGCCCAGGACAGGGAAAGCGGGAGCTGGAGATCCCTCTGCCGGGATGCGCCTGCTTTGCACATGTATTTATACCTATTTGTTTCTTTGCAAAGGGATCTGCAGCGACGGGGATGGGCTGGAGTGATGCGGGGATGCTCCGTGATGGGGCTTTGGTTCTCCCCAAGGGAGCAAAGCGATGGGTGGGATGCAAGGTGGGAGGGAGGACGTGGTGGGTGGCACTTGGGTTCGCTTCTAGGTGGACGGCCATCCGTGAAAATGCTTTTTTGGGGGATGGGTTTCATGGATAATGGTGGATTTGCTGGTAGCAACATTGCTTTTGATGGTGCTCGTGCTGGGGGGGACACCTGGCTGGTCCCCAAGGTGTGTTTTGCCCTTGGTGCTGATAATGCTTGAAAAGAGGAAGATGATGAAGGGGGTGATTTTGGCTGGCAGTTGTCATCGTCACAGGCACCGAGCGATGGCTTTGGGAGCTGCTGGCTCCTCGCAGCGGGGCTGAGATTGGCCATAACAGCAGGAGGGGGAGAAAAAGGCTCCAGCTCAGCAGGTATCACCAAAAGCACCAGAATCACCCCAGTTTTGAGGTGGTGGAGACGTGGACAAGCTGAGCTCCATGTTCCCTGGTGAGTCCTCTCGTAGAGGTGAGAACCTTCTTCATGACAAGTTGGCTGTTGGCTGCATCTTTCCTTCTGCAAAAAAAAATCCTTGATTTGGTCAGAAATGGTCTGGAAGGGGATTTTAATGGCCAGGTGATTTAGGTTTCCATCTCAGGTTTGCACCTCCAGAGAGCAGGGTTCAAAGCGTGGCTCTAAGTCGTACTTAGGAAGATTTCCAGCCTGAATTCAGGCAGTCCCTTGATGTACCATGATGTGAGATACTTTTTCTGCTCAAGCATCTTTCTCGTATTTTTAAGCCCAGAAAAGCCCCGTTCCCTGCAGATTTAGCTTTTGGAAAGCTAGTAGAAGAGGGGGACCACACACAGAGGCTTTGCCATCCCACCCCCGTGCCCTGCTTGCAACACCAACAGCATCCCAAGAGTCGGTGGGTGAATTTGGCTGGTTTTCTTGCTTTTCTCCTAAAGATATACCTGCCAAGTTGTATTGCAGAAGGATGTGTTGACTCAGAGCAGGGTGGGAGGATTTGGGCAACTTTGCCTTGGCCGGCACCCCAAAATATATGCAGCAAGCTGCTGGGGAGCGGGGTTTTTTCCAGTGTAAGATGGATAACAGACTAGATCTGCTGATGGAGAAGCACCATATAACGGGTAGATATTGCTCCAGAGAGGATGCAAAAGACGTATCACCAGCAG
>NW_009217813.1:6665-7350 GCF_000690835.1 Fulmarus glacialis
AACCCTGCTGGTCAGGCTTTCAGACGGACCATCATTCATGGAGAAAACCTCCAGCACTTTGTCTCCGCTCAGACCATCTTCCCTTTGCAACTTGATAATGAGATATTTTCCATAAGTGCTGGCTGAGGTGGCTCTTTTTAAGCTACACTTGCGTCTTATTACGTTATTATGGCTTTTTTTTTTTTTTTTGCTTCTCTAAGGAAGTTCTTTGCAAGCAGTTGATGTATGCAAACTGGCTGGAGATAGTTGGGTTTCCTCCTGACGGAGAGTGAATTTACGCCGCTGTAATTATAGCAGCGGCGTGGGAGCGGAGCGATGCTCGAGGAAGCGCAGGCGAACCCAGTTTCCAAATTAAACCCTTCTGCTCCTAGAAATGTGTCTTTAATTTTTTTTTTTTTGGAGTAGGAAAACACATCTGGGTGACTTCATGGTGGGAAATGATTTGGAGGGGGCAGGATTTGGGCACTTGGATGTTAGGGTTGCTCGTGCCTCTGGATTTGTTTGCATGGACCACCCTCCTCTGCCTTCTGATCTGCTAAAAGCTCCCTGCCGCGGGAAAACAACCGACTCTTTAAAATTGAAAGCGCTTATTTAAACAATGTTATCTCTCTGGTGAAGGGAGAGAGCATATTGAATGGTTATATTTAGTGCCGGGGTGTAGGACAAAGCAGATGCAGAGAGATTT
>NW_009217814.1:0-658 GCF_000690835.1 Fulmarus glacialis
GGCGGCGGAGGTGAACCCCCCCGCCCCGGGAGCAGCGCTGACGCTCCCCACGTGCCCGTGGAGTCGGAGCGGGGAGCCCGGGGTGCTCTGGGACCCTGCCCGTACCCGAGGGGCTGCGGGCGATGCTCAGCCCCCATCTCCCCTCCCCGGGGGGCACCCAGCTGCCGTACACCACTGCCAGGCACTGGCAGACTTACTGCCGGCGCGGGGAAGGCAGAGAGCAGCCAGGTGAGCAGCCTCTTGCTCATAAACCTCCGCCCCACACGCTCGAGGCTTCTCCGTTTCCCAAATACCATTAAAACCTCCGTTCCCGCAAACACGGCGAACCCTTGGGCATCGCTGCTTGAGGCCATCACCGGCACGCGATGCTCTGGACGTGATGTCCCGGGTACCACAGCGCTGCATCCCGGATAAGTGGGTTGAGGGGTGAAGGGGGATGAGGGGGACGTGGATTTTGGCTCTGCCCCTGAGGAAGCCTTGATGTTTTTCCCAGTTCTCCCTCCTGCTTCCCGCTCCCGGCTCCCAGGTTTATTTAGTGCGGTCCCTGCTAATTCGTGCACATTCCTCCACGCCTAAGAATAGAAAGCGATGACGATTATTTGGGTGACTGGTCGGCTCAGGAAATGGCTAATTGGAGACAGAGGCTTTCACCTCTGCC
>NW_009217814.1:1120-2618 GCF_000690835.1 Fulmarus glacialis
GGCTCCAGCCTGGACTACGGGCGCCTGAGTGGTGTTTCCTACCATCAGACACGCAAAAGGGTCGGGGAGTCTCAGGGGGGCTTGTAGGAGAGCGGGGACACAGGCAGTGCTGTTCCGGAGTGCTTACTGCTCCAGTGCCCCATCCGAAGCCGCTAAGGAGCGAAGCAGCAGCGTTGCTCCCTCGAGCCTTTCTGGTTCACGTGCGGGTTGAAAAGCCGGAGGGGCTGCTTGGTTTCATTGCCTCGGGCGATGGCTCCCATGGGGGGACGGGGAGGACTCCCCCCGGCTCTCCCCATCGCTCCCCCCGCCTCTCCCCTTGCAGATGTCGACGAGTGCGTGGAGGGCACCGACAACTGCCACATCGACGCCATCTGCCAGAACACCCCCAAGTCCTACAAGGGCATCTGCAAGTCCGCCTACA
Organism: Fulmarus glacialis; assembly: GCF_000690835.1. Taxonomy (NCBI): domain Eukaryota; kingdom Metazoa; phylum Chordata; class Aves; order Procellariiformes; family Procellariidae; genus Fulmarus; species Fulmarus glacialis. The sequence continues at coordinate 1,542 of NW_009217814.1, forward strand.
ACGGCGACTGGAGGGGGGGGCCACGCCGCCGCCGCCGGAGCCCGAGCCCCTCCGACGCGTGACAGCCCCGGCAGGTCGTCAGCAACGTCCCCTGCCCTGGCTAAAAGGCTGCTTGTTTACCCCAGCCCATTGCAAACCTTTTATTCCCCTTTTCTGCCCCAAACTCCTGGCCTGTTGACACTGCGATGCATGGGGAGGGAGAGGAGTGTGACTGACCCTGCTCTGCAAAGGGTGACTGTCTGCTCTGACGGTGGCAGCCGTCGTGTTCCTTCCCCTGCTCTGCAAAGAGCCGCGTTTGCAAGGCTGGGGCTGCACCTGGGCCTTGTTTTAAACAAAGCCGGGCTTTTTTTAACTGCAGGATTTCCAACCCAGCGGCTGCAAAACTGGGTTAGCAGATAAAACATGAGAAGCTTAAAAATAAGACATAGAGATATAGATATAGGTGATATAGATGTAGATATAGACGTAGATATAGATGTAGATATAGATATAGATACAGATTTATGCATCTGAGTGGGGCATGGAAAGAAAACGGGCTCCTTGGAGGAGCGGCACCAGGAAAGCAGGAGCGGGGCAGGGGAAAAATTCCCAGCTCTGCTGTGAGCGGGTCCGGGGTTGGGATGGGCCGAGTACAGAGGGATTAAAGCGCGCTCCAGGCACAGCAAGGCTTCGCCATGGAGACAGGCTGCTCTGCCCACCACCCTTGTGAAATCCCGTGTGATTCCCAGAGCGCTCGGCAAGTCGCTGCGCTGTGCCGAGGCTTTAAGACGGCGGGATAGCTGGAAGTGCAGGGTCTAGTCTGGGGAGGACAGGGGACGTTTTAGCAGGGTGTGGAGGCATGCTGTAGGTGATAACAGAGCTGAGGACCTGCTGGAATAGGCAGAGACAGCAGAGACCCCAGGGCGCAATATTAGCCGGGTGCCAAACGCACCGGAGATGGGGAGCAGCACCCATGCAACGAGTTGGCCGTCCTCAGCCGGGGTAGCCCCGCAGCTCTCCTGCCCTCCTCTCTCCGCAGACGTCGACGAGTGCGAGCGGGAAGATAACGCGGGCTGCGTCCACGAGTGCGTCAACATC
>NW_009217814.1:2682-3065 GCF_000690835.1 Fulmarus glacialis
CAAATCTGCTTGGGTGGGGGCTGGCCCCCCGCCACCCCGGGGTGGTATGCCAGCGTGTCGCAGATGCTCGGCAGCTCTGGCACCTTGGGACCAGCCTGCTGGCTTTCTTTGCCGGGCACCTCCTGAGCTCTGACCCCCCCAGACCCGTTAGAGAGCTGGGGGACCGTGGTGACACTCCCAGGGCAGCAAGCCGGCTGCAGACATGTCCCGTGCCGCGATGGCTCGCTGGGGACAGGATTGCTCCCCGTTGCACGGGGGTGATGCCGAGGGAGGATGCTCCATGCTGGGAGAAAAACTTGCTCCATGGGTCCATGCATAGACCGGGGGAGGTTGGGGTAAGGCAGGACTGGGAGGATTGGGTTTGGGGATGCTGGGCGCCAGTC
>NW_009217815.1:0-243 GCF_000690835.1 Fulmarus glacialis
ATTAATTACTGTAATTTTGCCGCCTCAGCTTTAATTTAGTCATGTGCAGCCTGGGAGCAGGTGAGATTTACAAACTATTCGTTTATTATGGGCATTTTTGGGGGGAGGGGGGAAATAATAACACCGTAATTGTCTCATTAGGGGATTTTGCGCGTTTCTGGTAATCCTGCAAGGAAGAAGAGTATGTCGGTAATTCAGGAGGCGCTTGCTTGCTTGGTTTTTCCCCCTCTTTTCCTCGAAAGC
>NW_009217816.1:0-44799 GCF_000690835.1 Fulmarus glacialis
TGATTCAATGATTCTATGATTCTATGTGTCTTGATGGAAGAGGGAAATGATATTTTTTGAAAAACCATATAACGTTTTCTTCTTTTTGGATTCACTAGTATTTATTTACACAGAGTGTGCGCCATATTGTGCTTACATTTAGAAGACCCTTCAACATCACATTCATGCAGTGGACTGGTGCAATAAGGCTTTGCAGCTAGTGGTGCAATAAGCAATGAAATTGCTAACCAGGCAGTAGTTTCTGAGGAGCGCAGGAGGCTACAGGCTCTGGTCCTGCAGTGGCAACCCAGTACACACACAGCTGGGGCCACAGGACACCCTGGTAGCTGCACAGCCTCCTCCATCACAACCTGGGCAACGTGGTGTCTAGTTTGTTTGACAGCTAGCGCTGGAGGAAGAGAAAGCCATGTTCATCTATATGAAGCAGCAGCAAATTTTGGCACAGGAGCAGAGCAGAGACTCGTACCCACACCGCTGAAGCCACAGAGAGCTGCTGTAATTGCTATGTCTCGTTTTATTCTACAACATCTGGTTTGTATTCTTTAAGCATGTGGTATACAAATGAAGAGGCAGGAGAACAGAAAGTAAAAACATTGAGGTATTTCTCAGGGGGTTTGAAGACCTGTGAAGGGACTTGAAATACCATGCTTGTGTTCTTGCGCACAGGCACAAATCCTGGTGTTGCCTCAGACTGAACAGGAGGTGCAAATGGAGCTGTGTAAGCCTGGTGGAAGGCAGAGCCCTCAGCTGGAAGTCGCTAGCACTGGGTGCACACAGTAATGTATTGTGACGTAAGCTGGATAATACAATAATTTAAATTTGACAGAGTGCAGATGGAAATGGAGAGGAAATTAGAAAAATCGTATAATCCTTTCCCCATACAAAGCTTGACCCAAGGTAGATTTGGTGGAGCCCCTCTAGCCAGCTTCAACTAATGGTTCCTGGACAGCCCCTCACTTCCAAATCGTGTAATGTTATAATAACTGTCTGCTATTTCAAGTTACAGAAAGAATATTAAACTACTGCTGTCTTTGAAGTTCACAGCCGGGGAATCATGGTTACTAAAGACTATTAGTTATCTCAGCAGTCAAACTATGTTAGGCAAAACTCCAGTATAAATGGCAGACAGTAAGTCTGATGTTATACTGCAACATTTCCTCAGAATAACGTCTACAAACCAAGAACAAAAACCGTGTGCAAACTCTAATCTCATTGAAACAGCCTGCAGAGGTACACGTATAAATCAAGGGTTAAGCAGAAATGTGTTTTTCTGAAGAAAGTAAAGGCAATTTCGGTGTTTAATTAACAGAATGCTAATTGGGTAAATGAGGGAGAATTAAAAGGGAAACACAGAGTGTCTGAAAGAGATTGGTGGTAAAGCTGTTAGAGCTGAATATTTGACCTGTGAATAGAAATTGTAAGTCAAGAGCAAACCCTAAATTTGAAAGTTGTAATGAATACAAAGATGTTCAGAAAAATCTAGATTCCTGAGAATGAACATGCTGAACATGCTCGGACGAAAAAGGGCTATTTTAGCCAAGAATATGTGAATGCCTTTTACAGACTGACCTCCTTGCACTGGCTGGAGCCTCATGACCCCTGTGAGTAATATTGGTTTTTTTTCCACGTGGCTCTGATGGATCAGAGCTGAGAGCAAGGAGGGAAAGGAAGTCAAAGAATAAGTTTTTGCTCATGGGCAGTCACATTAGAAGATGTTTGGGAAGGGCTTTATTCATAAGAAATAGGACCACGCATTTCACCATGGTTACCAGGAGCGTAATGTAAAAGCGTGCAGCCCTTGGGCACCACAGGCGGGGGTGTCTCAGAGTCCAGCCTACAGAGAAAGAAAAAGCAAAAATCTCTGAGTCCACATTCATATTTGGCACACTGCTCACGAGGCGATGCTCTTTGGCGGTTTAAGCCCACTGTTAGGGCAGCGATGAAAGCGTTGCAATGCCTTAGGGCAGCGCCAGGCTCTCCGAGTGCTGTGTGTGTGCTGCTTTGAGCGAGCCCCACTTGGCATGGACGGCGCTGGGCTGGTGGAGAGGTTTTGCGGACTGAGAAACCTGTCCTGCGATGGTGTATTGACAACCCTTGCTCAATGGCCATGAAACCCAGAAGACCACATCCCTTTTTGTGACTGTGCAGAGGGAAACTGCTTGAGGTAGTCAAAGCAGCAGCCAAGCAGAGAAAAACAAAGTCAGTGTTACAAGAGGTCTTCCAAAGCACTTGCAAAGTTAAATAAGCAGTAAATGATTCCACTCATGTGCAAAACTCATTTAGGTAATAGCTGGAAACAAGGCTCTATGAAGCACTTCATTCAGTCTCCTCTTTTATATGTACATTATTTTAAGGACTGGAAAGAGGCAAACTGATAAACACTGAACGTAGGTACTCTGGCTCTTTAGAAGAGGAAAACAAACCATACATCATAGCAGTCCTTCATCTTAAGATATTGACAGCAGGCTTGAGGTGTGTTTATAGCAGTGTTCTGTGTCTGATATATACATACATATATAAAAGAATATATATATCTCTTCTTTAAAAATACATTCTTCAAAATTAATCTCTCGGCCTATAACTTAGTTTTGGACCACATATATTTTATTTCTTGGTGTATGCCAGACGTTTCTCTGGCATGCTTTGATTCAGTGGTCCTCCAGCATCAGCGCTAAGAAATTTCAGGACTGAGCCAATGCCTCTGAAGTTAATCGGTCTTATTCTGTTGGCCTAGGGTGGCCCTGGCAGCAACGTGTGCGTTGTGAAGGCCAGCAGGCTGAGAAGCACTGGGCTGTAGCCCACATTTACCCATCTGAGCTTCATTGCTTCAGTCAGTCCCATGACAAAATCAGGATGTGTTGTTTTGTGTAATAATATATTGTTCCTTCTCCTACTACTAGTGACAGCATTTATTTTTTTTTCTGTGTCAAAGTCACGGCTCTTGGACTAAAATGGAGCATGTTCCTCAAGCTACAGTGAGTGGTCAGAGCTGATTAATTGCATTGGCACCTAGTACGTTTGATGAGTCTCAGGATCTTGGATTCATTCATTGTTTTGTCAGAGACTGAAATTGATGTTTAGCACATTATTGACCAAATTTTCTCTGATGTGACTTGGGACAAATTAATGTTACCATATCACTTAGAAGCTTCAAGGACATGAATAAATACCAGGTTTTGCACAAGAAAATTAAACAGGGTGTGAAATCTCATTGGTGCTTGTGAGCAACTAATTGTATGTTAGATTTGGGTATGATTGATTGGGTGGATTGTACATCTGTCCATATCTTGAAAATTCACTTAGATTTTATTCCAGAGCACGTGATTATTTTTTTTCAGTAAAATTGATCAAAGGATTTAATTTTTTGAGGTGAATTAGGGTTATCAGTTGGTTGAGCTGACATATCACTGTTTTCACTCCAGAGATTACTATGATTTTCTTCGGTTCCAGAGGAAAAAAAATAACCCCCAAAACAACCAAAGTCAAATACAGTTGCATTTATTTTAGATGTTGCATGATGGTATTTTAAGAAGGTATACAACCAGCCAGTTGTAATTGGAAAAATAACTTTTAAATGAATTGGATAACAGGCTTGGTTACTGTGTCTTGCCTGCCGCAGCTGGCAGATGCTGGTGGAGTGTTTGCACCTGCAGAGAGCTGTGTTTTCAAGGGCTGTGTGCCAGCATAGCATCTGAATGCTTCTTCAATGGGCTTGTCTACCCTTAGGATGAAAGACACCTAAGTTGGCCATGGCTGCACCCCAGCTGCCTCTGTTTGTGTCATACTGTGCCACAGCAAAGAAGATTCCCCAAAGTCCTGTGAACCATTGCGCAGAGTCACCCAAGATGGTCTGCAGGCACCAGTCTGGAGCCAGAGGTAGTAAGCCTGGCTGCGCATGAGCTGACTCCAAGAGAAGCTAGAGGGATACCACTGTGCTTTGCTCCCCATTGTTTCCTATTCCAGTTCAGCACTTAGCAAATAGACACTTGGGCTGGCTTTCCCTGAAGCAGCTCCAATCAGGCAAGGCTTCCTGAAATCTCTTCCATGCCTTCGGAGAGCGGGCAGGCTGTTTCCAGGGCTGAAGCTGGTCCTCATGAGCATGGTATTAGGCATACGCTAATGAGCCCTGCTGGGCTTGCACAAGTCAGTCTCTGCATGTATGGCATGGTCCATCCCCAAACAGAGGTTAAAGGGAGGACTGTGTTGCTCTAGTTGCCCTTTACAAGAGGGAAGTTGAGGTACAGTGATATGGAGAAGACAGCTTGACACTGAATGGAGGTACGGACCACAACACTTTCAAGAGGCTTTCACCAGAGAGTTCAGCCTTGAGAGGAAATGTATTTTGTGTGGTGCCATTTGGGTTCAACTGAAAACCACAAACCTCTTCATTTTCAGGCAGACCCCTTTCTGCCTTGAGTGTGTCCTTGGCTCTGGATGCTTAGTGAGAACCAGAAGAGCAATCGCATGATCCAGCTCCAGTGCGCTCGGTCCAGCGCTGCTGGCAGCAAAGCCCAGTGGTCAGGCTCAACCATGCACAACCCCAGCTGAGACTGTGGCTTTGCTGATGTGTATTTCCATGCAGCTTCACTGGATTAAAGCTGATTCCAGTTTGCGTACATGTACTGAAACGATGTTTCTGACTGCAGCGCAGGAGCACCCTGCGCACCGTGTTCAAGTCTGCACAGGAAACCTGTCCTAGGGTAGGGAACTTGAGCTCACTTGGTTCAAAGTACGTGGCTCATCCTTTGCTTCTGCAATAAGTTTTATATACAAACTTACATACATAATGATCAGAAACATGCATATAGAGACAGACTCGAAGCAAACCCCCTGTAATTCCCTGAATAAGGATATAGGAGATAAAATATTTGCTTCCTGAGGTCTCATTTTGTTGCAGGACTGGAACTTGAGGACAACTGTTCTTTTCTGCTCAGCACCCTTGTTGGCTACTTCAATATTAATATTAATTATTCAGAACGGTTACTGATAGTGGTTTATAGTTTTCCTTCAAAGAATATCGTGGACTTGCAGGCATTGTGGAGTCCCCTGAGGTCCTCAGGTGCTGCTGTTCCGGGTTCCCTCCTCAATGGCAGGAGCATTGACATATAGTGCTAATCACAGCCTTTTTAATAAAAAAAACCCAAATTGCGAGGAATGTTTTAAAATGCAGCTATAAAAACCTTGCTGGCAAGAGTTTTGGCATGCCTTTATGTGTTGGTTTCAGTTTTTGGTTTCTTGCCATTTTCCTTAAGGTCTAGATTTTCATTGTAAGTTTCTGACACATGACAAGCAAGTGCCTGCAGACAAAGTCATTTGAGAAACTGAGAAATTTCCTGTGCAGTAGGTCCAGTCATCCAGTTTCAAAACACATCCTTGTTTATCATATACAGTGTGTCCAAGGGAGCAATGCCCCTGAGGTGAAATACCAGAGTCATTGATTTTGGCACGGTTTAGATCCAACTTAGGTGAAAGGCATTTGCAAAATTGTGAGATGCACTGGCTCGCTCTGAGATCAGAGAGATTTGACTCTTACAGATTTGGCTCTGCTAGAATCTAGATGCAGTGGAGAAACTCACTAATCTAAAATGGCTCTAATCTAAAATAAATAAAATCTCAAGCAGCAGCGAGAGGAATCCAAAGATGAGTCAGGCTACCAAGGCACTCTTCAGCTCTGTGCAGTCTTCACTTTGGGACTGGCATGCTTTTCAGCTGACAGCCCTGGAACTTGTTTAAGGTGAAATGTTCCAGGAAAATCATTAGAAAATGGGTCAAAACAGAATTCAAAGAAACCTGAGAGGTTAGAGAAAAATGCTGAATTTTCTGCAATCCTTACCTTGAATTCATCAAATCTGTGAAGGCAGGTCATCTGGGATAAGAAAGATATATCAGGCCACATCAATATGCGTTTTGTCAGCATGCTAGTTTATCAAAGTCACCACACATCCTCCAGTGTTTTCCTTGATGGTGACGAGGAGGATTTTGAGATCCAGTGACTTCATTAATAGTGCTCTGTCCCTTCTCTTGACTCAGTGAAGTTTCACCGGCATACAGGCTGACTTGGTTAATGAGATATGACACTTGGCATACTACTAATAAGAAGGAGAAACGGGAAGAAATGTATGCATCACTTCTGAAATGTTGCTGCAGGCCCCTTTTCTGTACATCTGGTACATATTTCTAATCTTTTGTTTTGCAGAGTAAGGTGCCGGAAATGTGGGAGTCATCAGCAGTTAGTTCTTTTCATAAAGGAGAAGATGCTGAAAATCTATGTAATTACAGACCCATTTCAATTTTATTCTCTGCAGTTAAATTATTTCAATGTCTTTTTTATAGTCAAAATGAACAAGTTTAGTTTACAAATATTTTATTATCATTAGGGTAACTTGATTTCCATTATCATCATTTTACAACTGTAGTATTATTAAAAGTGACAAATGACTCTGTAGTCGATTGCTCTTCTGAATAAATGTCGTTTTGTGTGGTGGTTTATCTCTGCTGCCAACCTTTGATCTAATGAGAGGCAGCAGATTTTATTTGGCCTTTATTTTTCCTTTGGCGTGTGACAGCTTTGCCTTAGCAACAGGAAACAATTCATTTTCAAGTGAGGCAGCTGGAAATTTTTCTGTAATGAAAGATTTGGCATTTGGCATGGCAACATTTGGGGATCCTGCAGCAGGCTTTGACAATGTCCTTGTCTGTATGTTTCTACATTTATGGCAGTCTTTAGCAACATCATAGAGTTGCAACAGCTTTTTCCCCTTTTCTCCTGTAGGTCTGCGAGGGGCTGGCCTGAAGGTCTGGGGATTTTGGCACGTCACGCTTTTGCTGACTCCTGAGTACGCTCAGTCTGTGACCAAGGCTTTTACAGCAGTGCCGTCCAGTGAAGGGAACTACAGTGGCTTCACTTTTTGGTACTGACCTCCCAGCGTGCTCCCCAAACTCTCCCTGCCACCACTTGTACTCCTTCCCCCAGGGTCCATGCTGGTTGCTACCTCCATGGCGTTTCGGGCAGGTATTGATGCTGAATGCGTGCACCAGCGGCTCCCTCTCCCAGGGGCGGTGGTGGGACTGGTGACGGTGGGCTCGTTTGCCACAAGATCTCCCCGCTGGCGTGCAGGTGAGGACATGGTCTGTCCCTGCTCGTCTGGCCCTGAGGTGACCGTGTTGGTGTGAGTCAGCTGGGAGCATCCCGCCATGGGGACAAACATCTCGCCCCTGTCTCATCTGTCAGCAGTAGAGAAAGTTGTTGACATTGGTCCTTCTGGCATTTCGGCATTAATATTGTTACTCCATTAATTGAACAATGCTGATTGTTATGTGCATCCCTGCTGCCAACTTGGACAGTAGTGGGAACTTGCTGAGTCAGAGCTCAAGAGGGTGACAAGAAACTTGGTGGTTTTTACTTTTTAACCTTAATTGACACCGAGTTGAAGCTGGACTTGAAGAGTTGGCTGAGGTTGTTTGTTTGTGATGAATGTTTTCCTCAGCCCGACCGCTCGCACGTGCTGGGGACAGCTGGAGTTTCCCACCTGAAGTCGCTGGGAGCGAGCCTAGCCCTGGAGTCACTCCCCGGAGGGTGACATGACTTAATTGTCCTCAGCAGGCAGGTTGTTGCCTGGGCTTCACTCAGCTGAGCTGGTGGGACTCCCGTTACAAGCCATACTTGTCATCTTTCTTTCTTATGTAAGTGGAATAATAGCAAAACCCTGGGATAACTGTTGCCCTATCAGTCAATGTCAGATAGCACTTACTCTTTAAGATCATAAGGCCAATATAGATCTGAAACGCTAAAAACTTCATGTGGGAGAGAACTGGTAAGACACTGCTATTTGCTGCTCCGAATAGCTGGCATCAATTACAAACCCGGCTGAAGGATGTATTCTGGTTTTGGACGATTTACAGTTCAGGCTCTTTGATTCTTTGTTCCTACAGACAGGCAGCTGTGTTTACTCATTTTCCCCTCTTTAAAACATTAAGTAGAAATGGTTGGAGACTTTTTAAGTAAAAACTGGTGGCATAAATTTTCTAAAAATGAACTTTTTGAAATGAAACATTTGATTCTACTTTTAAAATTTGCATTTCTTTAAAGTCTATTGCAAAGGTCAGACAGTGGAAATGTTGGGAGCAAGTGACTATTCTTTTCAGTGTTTTAGTCACTGAGCTTAATCTACTTTTAAATCAGTTTATTTAGTTTGGTCTTATATGTTTTGTAAAATTTTGACTACCTGAAAATTATGTAGCTTAAAAACAGCGGAGAAAAGAAAGCAGAAAGAGAATCATGAGTGAAGAGGGAAAATAGCAGGGTTTGGTGAAATAGTTCCAGGTATCTTGCCACCATGGATCAGTCTGGAGGCAGTCATGGCTCTGCTGCGGTGGCAAACTCGCAGCGAGGAGCTTTGCGGACATGCCAAACCCGTTGCGCTTTCCCCTGATGTGCAGTGTCGGCCCTCAGTGGGCATTTGCATGGGAGCTCTGATCACCGGATTTGGAGATGTTGGAAATCCCGGGCAGGTCCTTTGCACGGAGGGGTGGTAAGGAGGAGGGTGGAGCACCGGTGGACAGCCGGTGCCCCTGCCTGTCTGGGAGCAGCAGGAGCAGTGCTGCCCCGTGATGGACAGTGAGACAGGGGCAGTGCGTCACCGGCCAGAGGTGCAGTCCCACGGTACCCAAACACAGAGAGTCCCGGGTCGGCTGAGAGCCCAGACCACCCAGGCAGGTCCAAGGTGGAGCCGGGAAGGCCAGTCCCCCAGGCTGGGTCCCAATCGGCGCGGGACATGGCCAGGCATGGGCTCGGCTGTAACGTGGCTCAGGCGAGGAGCAGCGACAAGCGCCTGAGATTAAATGAGATGTATGAGCACTGGCAGGAGAAACGCTTGCATGTGAGGTATTGCTCTTTGAGCCCAGTGTGGGCTACAGGTGGATGTCCCGGTTTGGTTGAGGATAACAGTTTGGAAGTTTGGGCCATTATATTGTCATTGTATTATTTTTTTTGTATTTCTTTCAATGAAACACGATTTTTCCTCCTGCCCTCCTGAGACCTTCTTGCAAAGAAAACGCTTTGTAACAAAGGGTAATTCCTTTGCCTCCCTCTGCAAGCCAAAATCTGATTTTCTGATTTTGGGATGGAAATGTGGCCATTACTGGGTTTTTTATGGTGACATTTTTATTCGGTTCCTGGAGTTAGAGACCCTCTCTGATTCAGTCCGTGAACCCCTTTGCTATTACAGACATATCCCTGATTTAGATTTACTGAAAGAGCTAAAGAGACTTCTCCCTCCTCTTTTTAGCAGCGGAGATACTGTGGGCTCCAGCGTTATACGGTGCGGTTATATGGCTGCACAGCCGCCCGCTAAGTCAGGACTCCGTTCACCCCTCTCTGCATATTGCTCTAGCAGTAGATGGCTCTGATTGAATCTGTGTGAAAATAATTCCCCGGTAACTTGGGCAGCTTACGTGCTGGGAGGGTGATTTGTGAGTCTAACCACCTCTGCCCCATCCGCTCTTGACCCTGCAAACACCGCTCATGTATGTGTTCCTGCAGAGCTCAGCGGGTGTCACAAAAGCGATCACGCTTTTGCAAGAGCTCGGCTTTGGAGCTGGTTAATTGCATTGTGTTTAAGCGTTCAAATTTTGGCAGCGGGGTTTTTTCCGCCACCAAACAATTGTTCACAAATGTTTCCGTTATTCAGCCATCTGTAATGCATGCCTATCAAAGGAAGAGCAGTCCTATTAATAATTACTGTCAGCCGTGTGCAATGATGCAGTCACTTTGCAGCATTCACTCTTGGTGTAATTCCAGTCAAATGGCGTATTTCAAATGTCAGCTCCTGTTGTAAAGAGGAATGTTTTATTACAGGAAACTAAAATTTACTTGTAATCCAGGTCTACGGTCTGAGACGATGCAGGATGGCCGGGATTTTCAATTCTGTCTTAGTGTTTGCTAGCCTTACTTTTTTTTTTTTTCTTTTTTTGAGGTCGCTGCATAGGCCGGGGTGGTTTCTCCATTTGTGGGACTAGCTCAGGCCAGCCATGTGATTCGAAAGCCACCCGAGTAAAGACAAGGTTTAGCTATCAGATTATTTGCCATAGGAGCAAATAAGAGCCAGCTGCTCCTCATCATCCTGTTAGACAAAGGTGGTGAAAGCATGGGGATTAACGCGGCCTTTTTCCTGCCCGTTCATGGTCTCACAGGGAGCTGGCTGCTGGGAGGGCAGGTCCTTGGGACCACACGCGTGCATGGCGCCTTATCTGTGCAAGTCCCTAACCTCCAGCAGTGCTCTGATCCTCTCTGGCATTTTTTTGTTTTTCTTTGGTAGCTCCCTTCTCCATAGGGAGCTGGGATGCTCCCGGCGGCAGAAGCATCCCCCCAAGATTTCTGCCCTGGGAAATGTGGCCGCTCGCCTGCCCTCCCCAGGCTGCTGGTGCCTGCCCCTGCCCTGGGCAGTGAAGGGATGGGGCAGGGGGTGAGGGGCCCGGGGCAGCCTCCCGGCTGCGGGACAGGGCAGGGGGCTGCCGGTGCCGTGCCGCTGCAGCTGGTGGGGAGATCCAGGTTAGGGTTAGGGAGTTGTTCCCGAAAGCCTGGCAACGCTGAACCCAGGAGAAGCTTGTATGTTAGGGGCAGTGACTTTCAAATTTTATGCGAGGCTTTGCATTACATTACTGAGCCTCGCAGACCCCCAGGGATAGAAGTTACAAGCTGAGGGATGGAAACCTGCTAGGAAAAGATTATGCGCCATTCTCTGCAGGCCAGAGGGGGCCTGTTTCCGAGTTGGGATCAGCTTGTTCGAATTTCTAAGCACCTTGTCCTGTGGTTGGGTTTTCTGGGTTGCATAATTAGTGGCGTATTGGGGTAGCATCTACTGACACCCGCACTGTTGATACAGGTAGACACAAGGACCAAGGTGTGCTAGGTTTTGTTATTCACAGCTCAGATATTTGAATGCCAGAGAGCACTGCTATGATGACTTTTATTTAGCACTCCCCTGAATACTGTTGGCCATAGAGCCTCGCCAGTGCTTTTGGTTCTAAGCCCGAATAGCAGTAAAACCTATTGCTGCTAAAACTTAGTTATAACCACGTCTGCAAGAACAGTTTATTAAATCTCACGCTTTATTCGGGTTGAGTAATTCTGAATGTTTCTTGCAGTGACAAGAGTGTCATTTTTGCATTTGGCATCTTCTTTGTGTTTTTCATTTGTTGGTTTATTTGCCTAATAAATATCACAGTTTTATCCAGCAATATCTCATATTACCAGTTCTGCAGGTAACAAAATTCACCTATTCTTGGATTTGTTTCCATACTACATCTTGGTAAAACTCCAGGGCAGAGGGTGTTCAGGCTGCTGTGGAATGAGCCTGAATAACTTTGACAGACCTTGAAATGCATCTGTATGGATTAGATTACCTCAGAAGTAAGAGAAAATTTATATTTATTGGAAGGTACTGGCCCTTTCTTACCACTTCTGCTAGCACTGAGAAAAATGTTAAGGGTAGCACTTTGGAAAGTATATAATTAATATTACAGGGACAGTCTCAGGGCTGAGAGATCACAAAACTGGCATGCTGTATAACTTACAGTAAAATCCCTCTTTGAGAAGTCACCATTTAAAAATGCTTTTACTTGACACATCTGCTGCCTCTGTGCATGGTCGTATCTGCTGACTTCAGTCACAAAAATAAGTTCTTAGCTACTTTTTATTCCCATCAGTCCTGCAGAGCCGACGCAGCTACGGGACTGCGGGTCGGGTCTGGAGGACTGACAGCCGAATTAAATTCCCCCTGCAGGTGCTCTGATGCAGGCTCACCAAAGCCAGAGGAGTCAAACCGGCAGACAGTAGCTGAGAGCAGACCGGGTCTGCAGAAGAGGTGGTGGGCAGAAGAGGAGAGATTAAAGCAGCCACTTCAAATCTGAAGTTCCAGGCTAAGATAAAAACCCCAGATATGTAGGGGAAAAAAGGGCAGGGGGGTTTTGCTTTTAGGGCAAGAGCATTTGTGTCTTGCAGTTCAGTTGCAGGTAGTTTTTTCCTTGATATTTAAGTGCTGTGGGGGCGTTATATGGAGGCAGAGTTAATGCTAAATTATGTTAATGCTGGTGTTTCCTTGCACCAACCTATTTCAGAAGACTCATCTTAGCGCCGATTTTGAGGTCTGCAATGCTTGTTTAAACTCCGATGTTCCTGTAGCTTTTCCCATTTTTGAAGCTAAGACGTGTATTGTTTCTTGCTTTTATTTCTCTCATCAATGTTTGTGAAATGTTTACATCAGCATTGTAGTTTTGGGCAACACCGTCAAACTGAGATACTAAAAAATCATGAGCCAGACCTTCCTAAACCCATTGAGCCTTGCTTAAAAATTGTAATGTATTTGTTCTTTTATTTCTGGCTTCTGAACTTTTGAGACACACTTATCTCAGGTTTTCAAGCCTTTTCTCTATCACTAAAATATTAAGGTGGGGTTTTTTTAATTGATACACGTGTCACCAGTACTCGCCACTTTTAGCTGAAGGTTCAAGTTAACAAAAAGGAAAAGTTCAATGGCTGGAAATGGTGAACAGACACGTGGAGGTGCTTAGGTTCATGGGTGTGCTTGGGACAGGAGGGCTTGGCTTAGCACTGCCGAGGCCCCAGGACGGCAACCCATCGACTCAGTGAAGGTTTTCTGCTGACTTCAGTAATCCAGTATTTCATTTGTGGTGTTTGGAGGGTTGCCTTCCAGCCAGCATTTAGGGGCTCTGCATTAGTTTAAATGAATTTATGGCCGCCTAGGATGTGGCATCTCATGAGGCACGGCTTTTCCCAAAGGAGGGGGCCCCAAGAGGGATGGGCTGGCCAGAAAGTGAGACAGAGGCTTTCAAGGAAAAGTAGCAGGTGTTTGAAATCATTCCCATGCTTTTTTTTCTTTTCTCTTTTTTCCTTCTCATCCAGAGGACATCTCGGAAGGATGCCATGAGACAGCCGTATCGGGCTCCTCTCAAACTGAGCTGAAGCACCACTGCTGACAGAAGAGGAGAAACCCACCCCTCCCTGCACAGGGTAATTCCTATATTCCCACCGGCTCCATCTCCCCTTTCTTGGCCCTGCTGGGGGACCCCCTGACTCCCATGGAGAGACGGCTCCCATGAGAGAAAGGAAAATACCCTGGTCAGGGTAATGGTAGCCCAGGACTCAGGGCACCGGGATGCAAATCTCTGCCACGACTGTCCCGCGGTGCCAGGGCTTGTCGGATTCCTGAGTCCATAGATATATACATATGTGCATGTGTATATATATGTATGTATATTTATACGTGTACATTTTATCTCAAGTGTGTGTGTTTTCAAAGCCTCACTCGTGAGTGTCTGAAAATGGCTGCTGGACTTTCTGCTCCCAGCAGCAGTAGTAGCCGGCTCTGGGTGCCCAGCTCTCCTGCCGTCGTCCCCAGGCTGCCGTGGCGGCTGTCCCTCCTAAAGGCATGCACTTTCGGAAGCTGGCTGATAAAAACCTGCACACGCTGAGCTCCCATGCAAAGTAATTCCAGCGTATGATGAGCCTATTATGTATATGAATAGACCTTTAAGGGATGTGCAAACGAAACCTTTTTTGATCTCCTATCTCTTCAGAACACTTCATGCCATTGCCTCTGTCTCTTCACTCAAATTCTATTTCTTTTTTTATTCACCTGTCACGTGCATGGCATATTTAAAAAAAAAAAACCAAACGTTGAGAACCGGTCTTCCAGAATGGATTAGTGATGGGGAGAGAGAGGTGGAGGAAGGAGCTGTTGTGAAAGGCACATATATGCATGTGAGATAATGTTTTTATAGCAGGTCGCGTAGTACCCAATTTTTCACGCACTGCTCCAGATGTTGGAGACAAGTCCAAATGTAAGACTCTGAGTGTTGTTGCAGAGAAAGTATGGTCAAGCCACACTCTGAAAACAGAGGGCAAATTAAAAAAAGAGATTCCTATAGGTATTACTTAGGAAGTGAGCCAGTACCAAACTTATGATTGCATAGACCACCACCTGCTTATTTTTCTTGCTTTTTTTTCTTTTCTCTGTTTTTAAATTTTCCATAAAAGTAAGGTTAGTAAGAACTGTAGTTTCTCCCTGGCCCAGCAATAAAATGATATTTTGATCTTGCACATGATTCCAGGCAGAAATAGGAATCTGCCCACGGGGGGGTTGGCAGGACCGGCACCTCTGAAATGACTTTGTCGGGCTCTCATCCCCATTTCTGCTCTGAGTAGGATGGCAATGCTAATGCAACATGGACAAGCTGCAAAACTGTAGGACACCCCTGTGTCTCAGCATGATTTGCACTTCTGGTTTGGCACTATACAAAGCAATAGGGCTGTGAAACTGGGAACTAATGCAGCTGGCTCCCTATGGGCATGCCTCTCATGGCTGACAGGTTTTTTAATTGAATTTTATCCTAAAGCAGAGTATGAGGTCACCCCTTTCAGACACCAGAGAGTCTGCTCAGGAAAACACTGTGAGGAGGGATGTTCAGATGGAGAGATGCCCATTTGGGAGCAAAACAGGGGCTGCACAGTGGATTTTCTGGTGCCAAATAAGGCATAAATTGTGGCTGAAGCTGTCTGCAGGGCTGAGGCATCTGCAGCAGTTCTCTCAGTGGACTCCCCACCTCAATGTGCCCCTCGGGGGACGTGAGTTGTGGCTCTCTCTCATTTCCACAACATTTTGAGGAACACAGTATCTTTGAGACTTTGACCCGTCATGAGTTTGGTAGGCATCAACCTCTGGGATCAAAAATCTTCATAATGGGACACTGGATTCATATGCTAAAGGCTGGCTAAAAGCCGGGGAGTTTTATGGGTTTGTTGCTGCTTTGTACTGTTTGTGCATCCTGTGATTCTCTCTTCCTCCCTCCCTCCTCTGGGGCTTGTTGCCAGAAGACAGTGGTAGTAGCAAAAGCCTCAAAGTTCTGCAATGAAGTATTTAGCACTGGGGAACACCATGAAGACGGTAACTTTTACAACCATAAGCACTGTTGTCTCCCATCACAGGCTGGAATTACTCCTGGCTAGTGTGTGCAACCTGTGGCAGTGTGGGGGATGCTCAGGAGGCCACTGGGCTGTGATCAGGCAGAAGGGGTGGGATCGTACACCGGGCACCGGAGAGCCCGGGGCCCAAAAGGCAACGTGTGCCACGCTTGCCGTGTTGGGAAGCTATGAGCAGAAGAAACTGCTGTGAAGTGTGCTGGGCTTAAGCCGCTCAAGAAGATGGTGCAGTCCCATTTGGTCTCTGCAAAATTACATGTTTTGGAAGCCTCTTTTGGCCATTTGGATCTCTGCTCTTGCTCTGGGCGTTAGAAATAATGTCGCTGAGGGTGGCTGCACCACACTTCAGCCACAGGAGGGTGATTTAAAGGGTGGAGCGGGGACCTTAACTGAAGAATTCCTTGCTCCTGTCAGCTTGCAACGATGCCTTTAAGTTATTTTTATGTCACCCTTACATGCTTTATTATTCACAGTAGCGTTCAGTTTAATGTAGGGTGACCAGATGCCCCAGCATGACTGAAACAGTCTTTTTCCTTAATTAAATGTCCTCTATGCGTCTGTTTTTTCTTGCTGGTTTCTGAAGTCCCGGGAATTCAATAGTTTTCACTTTCCTGTTATTAGCAAACATTGTTTCATATCTGGCTTTACAGTTTTATTATACAGTCAGCTGTAGAGCTTAAAATTGCATTATAAGGCTCCCTTGAATACTCTGGCTTTCAATATACGCTCCCTTCTGTAGCACTGTGTTTCTAAAGCTTGTGCTATTACACAGTGATAATGCACAATTTTATATTTTACAATCATCAACTGTAAAAATAAGACAGTAAAAGTTTGTAATTTACAAGGCTATAAATGACATCTGCAGATCTTATGGGTTTAAAGATGTATTGGTTCAGTTTCACATATATATCAGTCTGAGATGGAATCTATTAGGTTCTGCGTATATACAGCATATTGCTACCATTTACACTTGATGCTGTCATGTCTTTGAGGGAGAACATAAAAAAGAAAGAGGGGAAAAATAGGAGTATGGACTCTGTTAACTACAGCAGATGTTTTCTAAATATGCCAAGTCATAGGGGCTCAATAGACATGAAATGGCAGCAGAAACAGGCCAAGATCTTGCAAGCACATATGGATGTGCTTTAAATTTACGCATCTGAATAGTTATGTTGATTTGAATGGAAGTGTTCATGGATGTCATGCTAAGGATGTGCATGAGAGTTTGCAGGACTGGATGGTAAAGAATAGTTTATCTTAGGACCAGAAATTAATTGCATGTGTATGCGGGCAACCATGAGTTAGTCTGTGAATTACTTGCAAGATCATTCGGGCAGTCTTGCAAAATCAATTGTGTGATCAGAAGAGGAGGCTACCCTCAAAAAATCACTTTTAACCAGCTGGAGAGAGGTAGGAAGTGGGCAGAAAGAAAAATATGGCAGAGCCTGTGGCTGCCAATGCATGTAGTTGATCCGTCCTCTAGATTCAGTTGTGCCATTCGAGAAAGTTATTACTCCCATGCAGTTAGCCGAGATCACTTGTTTACATGGTTCGTATTGAGCCAGCTCGTGTAGCCACAGTGAACAGGGAGGACCTGAGCTGCCCGGCCACTGGGGGTGAGCTGCTCTCCCCAGTGGGATCTGCCGAGTCCGGGCTTGGGCAAGAGTGCCGGCCCCAAGCCGGTGAGGTGTGAGGGGGCAGTGCTGCCGGAGGATGAGGGGTGCACCTGGGGCTGCCCCCATCCCAAAAATAGGTGAGAAAGTGCAGCATTTGCTTAGGCAGTGATGTTTTGAGAAAGGTAGTCTCAAGGCAGCTGCTTAGCAACAGCTTGCAGCGGACAACATGGTCTTCATCTCACAGAAATGAACTTTCTGAGAAGGAGGAAAGGAAGTATCCTGTGGTGTAGCTACCACAGCACCCAGCTGCCGAATCCTGAGTAGTAAAGCAGCCTTTCAAGGATAATAGTGTATGTAAGTGTAACTGTGAGTTTCCACGTTCAAGAAAATTGTTTTTGAGAAGATGAATATTTTTAATATTTCTTTAATCATGGAAGCAAGAACAAAGAAGAAAGCTGTTACGGGAGACACACCTGACTGTTGCAGGTGAAAAAGATCGACCATATCATTTGTTCAGATCAAGATTACTGTATATACATTGTAATTTAAAAGAAAAAAAACCACAAAACCCCTCTTCTTGTTTTAAACCAGAGGTAAAGATGCTTTCAGAAAGGTGAGTCTTGGTATACAACAGCAAAACAGTGCTTTATTGGTGGGAGCATGTTTGGAGAAAGAGGTAGGGAAGTCTTAGGGTGTAAAATCAATGAAGAATTGTGATTTCACTCAGATTGTTTTGCACTCCGTCCTAAGTGCACATTTCCAGTCTGAAAAAAGGTCTGATATCTGATCAGCAAAGGTTGGGGAGTATTATTGATTTTCAAATGTTCTCAGAAGAAATACCTTTTTCCAAATACCTATGGTAGTTCAAATAAAAACATTCTGGACAGAGCAGGTGTGTACTCATTTGATTAAAAAGATATCAATTTTTCATTATTCCAGTTTTAGAAATCACCATATTTCCACTAGTAAGTATGTCTATATACCAGGACAGTGTAATTGATTGGACACGTGTTCACCTAAGCCAGTTAATTTCAAACCTATTGTCCTGCAAAGCAACTGCATTGTAACATATTTTTTTTCTCTCCTGTGTTCTCCCAGGCTGTGGGACATAGTGCTGTTCAAACAACAGAGCCATTCATTTAACTGAGTAGGTGCTTGCAACTAAATGTATGGCATCATTATCATTAGCTTCAGTTCCATCAACAGGGTGTCATTATCGCATTTAACTTAATTAGTATGGAAGCTCTCTTAAAAGAATGCTTCAAAGAGAGGGATGTTGTAAATGTATTCTTGACTTCTAATAAATAAACCAATAGGCTAATGCACAGTGAAGAATTTATAAAATAGCTGCTGGATTGGAAGGCAGGCGAAGTAACATGCGCGTTCATGCTTAGGGCAAGGAGCTAGCAGGAGAGTGGCAGAGACAAGCTCACCTAGCAGCTGCTTATCATGAATGTATTATGGCACGACATTATCTTTTCAGGTGTGCTCTGGAGGAGACGTGTAGCTTTAGGAGGATGGGCAGGCCAGGCGGTCTTGTGCGCAGCTATGAAATTCGGGCGCCTTTGCTCATGAGCACACTTGTCCTATTGCACTTCTCAGTGTGGGAAGGCAGTAGCCATTTCTGAATTGCTGCAGCACATGCGAAGGAGTTACTTGCGCTGTTTACTCTTACTGGGTTTTTGTAATCTAAACAACTCATCTAGAGCTATGGAAAACATAAAAGGGTCTATTTCAGCATATTGGCCTCCCTGGTCGATCAATATACCCTCCTCCCTCTCCGCTCCTGAGATCATGCCTCAGAGCTCTGTGAGGAGTTACTGCTGAGTGGCACGCACATCTGCTTGTGACATACTTTGGACATTTTTTTTTTCCGTTGCAAGTATACACAGATGAGCTGTCTAATGAGCAATTAAAAAGATAGCCAAAGACTAGAAGTTAATTGTTTCGCTTACCCAACTGAACAGGCATGCATCCCCCTTTCACCCAATATCCTCTTTTCTTACTCAGAGACAGTAGGAGAGCCTTTGGATTTTTCCTTGCGTTTTTCAAAATGCCACATTTGAATGCCAGCCTCATCCACCCCCAGTTAGGCGCAGGCACTCATACTGCTCAAAACAAATGGAGCAGCTCCCTTTTTTAGCTTGCTTTTCAAAGGAGAGGAAGGTAGTGTGGTCACGCTCTGGGTAAGAATTTGTGCGGCTGTTTAGCCTTTCCTCCGTAATAATCTATTGATCAGGTTTCACAGAGATGTTGGGGTATTTAACTTCCTGCAACTTGCAAGGCAATAGTAGATGGAAAGGCTCGGTCTGAGCTCAACTCTAATTAGACTCCAGGGAGTGAACGGAGCGGGGGAAGAAGCAGGGAGAAAGATTACAAGTGTCACAAATGTGGGAAAAGCTTCAACTGGAGTTTGTATGAGAATGGGTCTGTAGGACCCCTGGATTTGTTAATTTGGCAGCTCAACTAACTAAAGTGCCTTCAGTTGTTTGGGTGCTTACAGTTCACCCGAGTACCAGTGTTATAGCATTTCCTTATAACAGTCTGGTCCAGAATTGTCTTTTTTTTTTTTTTTTTTTCTTTTTTTGGTCAGAGATCAGCTATTCTTTCTTAATCATGAAAAGCGTAAAGAAAACAAATAAGAGAGCCACGATAAAAATACGTGAGCTGACATCTCTGACAATGAAAGGTAATGAAACGAAAAATTTCCCTGCAGGCTTCCTCAGCTACGGGGCCCCCTCAGATTTGCTCTTCCCTCATTTTGTTGAATGTCAATAGTTAAACATCTTCCAAAGGGGCCTTGAAATCACTTCAAAAGGATAAAACAGTGGCAATTTTGTAATATGTGTTTGATTGTGGGGCTCAAATTAAGTCTGGCAGGACTGCTGTGGACAGCTGCTGCTGCTGGCTCCTCGTGGTGGGATCCAGCCCTTAGTGCTCGATTTGGCTGAGCACCTGGGCACCTGCATCAGCGGTGCGGACAGAGCAGCTACAGAGGTGCCTTGAGAGGGGGCAGCGACTCTGGGAAGGACAACTCAGTTTATTAGCTAGGATATGTTGAAGGTTTTCTGAAGGAAGCGAGCTCAAAGACAACTGAAGCTGGAGGAAAAGTAACTAAAATGAATCTGGATCCATTAAAGATTACTGTTATTACTATTATTTTTAGTGCAGTTGACATCTTCCGAATGGCGGAAGATAACTTGTCAGCTTTCACAGCAGCGGGAGATTCAGGATTCACTGGATTTAACAGCAAAGCTATAAGCAAGCACTGGACACAGTTAATGTCTGATTGACTGTAATGGACAATATGTCAGAATACTTCTGCTTGAGATTGCAAGAAGCTGGGAGAAAAATTGGGGACATTAGGTCAAACTATTGCTAGAATAAAAGTCCAACAAGAAGTAGAAGGAACATCAGAAACACTTGAAACTAATTGTTTTAAAGACAGATGGGGAAATGCATCAGAAGATGCTGAAGTATTTCTTTATCATTTTGATCAGGATTAACAAGAGGGAACATTTTTACTTTGTCATCCCCATAGCTGGCTAAACTTACAGGTCCTAAGGAAATTTTGTTCTTACTTTTAAGCTGTATTTTACAGATCACATGTTCATGGAAAGCAAACTGTCAAAGTAGGTATTGAACAAAAGAACAGGTCCTTGGGTAAACTGGACTTGAACCTTTGGCATGGATAAAATAGGTACAGCTGAAGTATTTGAGATAGTAAGCCCCTGATGAGGCACAGGTGGGCTACAGAAGAATGACAAATATCTGGGGAACTTCAACAGTTTCTGAAGGAGTCTGCAGCTAAGCTACCTTCACCACAGGTAAATGGCAATGCTTCTGTGAGATCAGTATGGATTTACTTTACTGAGACTGATCCTGAATTCTTAATCCTAAATTATTTTGCCCAAAGCTCTAACATCCACTGAAATCAGGAGGAGATAGGTTAAACCAACTTGAAAAAGAAGGTGCATGCTGTTTCTAATGTGAAAACTAATGAAATTATTTTGAACACAATGTGAGCAAGTCTCAGTGTTTGTTTTTTCTGATTAAATTTAGTGCCTTAGGAATCATGGATGAACATGCAGTCGGAATGCCAGGGGAATAAATAGCAAGTGTATGTTTTTAAGCTTGTATCCAAATGCACTACTGGAACTTGATTTGGAGTAGGCATTTTCTCCATTGTACAGCACTACACTGCAAGCCACAGTGTTTACAGGTGTTAAATTAGCCATGGTAGGACACCTCTTTATTTCTTAATTCCACAAGGAACACATTGAATGCGCTGGGGAGAAACAGTTTGTTTCAAAACTGTGTAAAAGAGGGTCGCAGAGTTCAAAGAAATTATCTTCCCCGTTTCCTGTTGAGATCTGCAGGCGTGCTGAATTCCTGGCAGATCTCAGTTAATCTGCTGCTTGCTTTTGCTGCTCTGAGACCGAGAACCAGCCTGCGTGTTAGCTCTCAAACGGACCACTGGCTGGACAGCAACTCCCTGTGCGTGCGTTTGTGTGCGTGTGCGTGCGGTGTAAACTGAGATCAGACAGTAATGGTGGGTCTTGTCAGGAGGTCCTTGATCCAGTGGTACCCCCTTATGGAAAGTGCCCATTTCTTGTCTTTTTACGTAATTGTCTATTGATACAAATGTGAACCTTGTAAAGGAGCATCAGCATTTCCAACTCTGCTGCCATTGTATCTATGACACACTGCGAGGCACCTCCTTATGCTTAGAACAATAAATAACTGCAGAGGGTTGCAATTTGGTAAGTGTTTAATGCTGACTTTTCTCTTTATTTCTGCAAAAGCTAAGGGCTCCTCTAACTCTTCTTACTATTCCAAAAAGTATGTCTTGCTAGGTCAGCTGGATTAAGCTGGCATGCATCTGGACCAGACTGCATTAAAGCAATTTTTCTCTTCTCGTTACCTGAACTCATTCGTTCACAGCTTGGTACTGAGAGTGCTGTTCTGAATACACATTATTGGGGTCATCTTCCCCTCTGAGGCAAGAGTTTTAGATTCAGCATTAGATTTACCATTTCACAAAGTCAGAAATAAAATTCAAGGGAGAGTAAATGGCTAACCCAGAGCCACGCATAAAGACAAAGAAAAGAAACAAGTTCCTTTATCTGAGGAAAGAATTAACAGCATTTTTTCCTTTCCACCATGCAGAGCTCCATGCATCCTGCCTCTCTCCTTTTCACTGGCAAAGGAGAAAATGTCTTTTGTCTCCGCAGCCTAATAGGAGGGGTTCCTCAAATGTGTTTACAATGAAGTGCGCAACTGCTGCATGGTTAGTTTTATAGGAACAGCAAGCGCTGCATTGACCAAAATTATGCAAACTGTGTGTGACATCCACAGCTTCATTGCCAGTGAACTAACAAAATGTCTACATTAAATGCACAGTATGTCCATTTTACAAATGCACAAAAGTCAAACCATTTAGTAATAAATCAGGGCCTTGCACACATTGGGGGGTGGGTCTTAAACTATAATCAATTTCAGTAACTAATTCAATCAAGGAAACGTACATGCCCTAAGGGAAAATGTATTAGCAAATTAATTCATTGTGATGAAGTAATCTTCCTTATGAAAAGAAAAATGAAAACGAGCACAATCTTATTCCTTATGCATGCGGTATGTTCCCTGTATTTATATTTGGGTTTTTAGAATGCATGTAGATTATGGAGAAAAGTATACATGGCAGCAGTGTGCAAAGCGGCTGGTCACCCAGCATCACTGAGAGGCTCATCCTCCCAGGCAAAAATGTATGGTAGGCTTCTTAATATGACTTGTGACCTGAAGAACCTGCTCAATAGCTGAAAGTTTTGTAAGAGAAAGCACCAAACTGAGCTCTTCCAGTAAGACCCCCACGGGCAACTTCCAGGCTCTCAAGTCTGATGACTGTCTGTGGTACGAAGGAGAGCTCACATGCAGATGTTTGAGAGCTTTATAGAGCAGCGTCTACATCCTGAGATGCCTCCTGAGATGAATACAGAGCTAATGAAGATTTTGGAGGACTAATGTAGTGTGCTCTCCGCAGCCTCTGCTTCCCAGGAGGGAAGTGTGCGCCGCACCTGCCTGAGCCTCAGAGCTGGCTGTAAGTGTTGCTGCACCTAAGCTGTACTACAGCACTACTCCTGATGACATTGCGTGAATAACTACCTACCAGCATGCAAAGCTTTGCTAAACATAACAAGGTTACCTCTGGCCAGCCATCCTAATGCTGTACTGAAGCAATGAGGTGATACGAGTAGGCAAGGATACTGATGGAGGCCCTTCTAGTCAACTCAGTACACAGTCAGCTGAAAATGTAATAAAAAGATGGTCTTGGTACATGGTTTCTTTTCTGCAATTTCCCGTTGTTCCTATTGTAGAAACCTTGGAGAAACATTAGCTGTTTCTATACAGTGAAAAAGATCTTGCTTTAGCTAAAAGACATTTGCAATTAGTTTGTGTTTGGTTTTCAAGGGAGAAAAAAGCATTCCCTGCTGGGAATGAATAACAGTGGCTACCGGAGGAACATATGGACACTTCTTATGGTTATATTTGTTATTAACTTTTATGAAGTGACAAAGAGGTGACTTCACTGAATAGCTTTGGAAGCATAATGAAGCCTTGCCAACAAGACTTAAGATTAGCTGGTCAGCTCTGTTAGAGGCTAATATATAGTCAATTTTAGGAGCAAATGCGTTTTAAGCATACAAGAGCAACATCTCTAATATTATGGAACTACTGGAGATGAATTTTCTTGTATGTAGATACAGAGTTCCCCGGAGCAAGGAGTTATAGTGACCTACTGTAGGTCAAGAATTAAATTTTTAGACCTAGCTATAAAATTTAGCAGAGTACTGTCCCATGAAATATTGTTGTAGTCCATGTTTTTGCACAGGTATACAGGTATAAAAGTATAAAGTAGAATGTACAGAAAGCCTTGATCCAAAGGTGAAATATTCATGTCTTCCAGTTTGTCCTTGAGTTGCCTTCTGTGCAAAATTGTTTGCCATTGAGTTATTTAAAGACAATGAGCAAGGACTGTTCCTTGTCTGACTTAAGCTCCAATTGTAACCTTTCTGGAAAGCAGGTTAAGCAGGTTATGGTGCTGAATGTATCCCAGTTGCTATCGTGCTCTAAATCAGAAGGTAGTATCACTTAATAGCAGGGGAAAGAGACAACATCTTTTGACATATTGCAGCGGGGCTGGTTGGTAGATGTTTATGGTATTGGTTGATAGCTATGGCGGTCTGGTGTATTTGCTAGTATGTTCTGGCAAGAAACTTTTCTTGCCACATATCTGCAAAAGTGCTGATTAACCTTACTGTGTTAAGCAAGACTTAGAAATGTCCATAGTGCAGCTCGCTGAGAACAGCTTGTTAATGCTGCCGAGCTACAAGAGAGCCAGTGAAGAGGTGCTGGTGGTGCAGATGGAGGAGCTTCTGCAATAAGTCACCACCAGAACTCACCAAGCTGGGACAGAAAACTGGCTGAACATCACTCTTGGTACAGTTGGACCTAAGGAAAGCAACACACTGCAGCTTTACCCAGCGCAGGCTGGGGCAGCACTGCCTCCCAGGGAATGCAAACCCTGTGCTGTGAGGCAGGTGGAGGTTTTTCTGGTGAGGTCAAAGTGATTACAGGTGTACTGATGTAGGGTGGGATTTGGTGCCACCTCGGTGGAGGCACCACCTTTTAAGTGGAAGATGCAGTGCTGGGAGAGTGCAGGTAATGCATGGAGCCAGCAGCGGGCACTGGCTCGTGCTGCAGGCGAGGCTGGGAGCTGCACCTCTTGGCTCAGCTCTGCGGGACTCTCCAGTGACCAGCGGGGAAGCTGAGGCACCCATCCAGCTGTCCCTGCTGAGGGCTTTCTTAGCCCTGGTGCTGTTGTGCCTCATCACGGTGGGCCAAAGGCTTGGACCATGGGTTGGGGCTTTGCATTTTCCCTCCTCCTTTTCACTTCCTCCTGTCAGCTGATCCATCTCCTAAACCCAGGCAGACTTAGGCCATCCCTCTGCCTTTTCTTGGGCAACTTATTTCCCAGAAGAGAGGAGATAGGCTCTGGTGTTTCAGATATATCAGCGGCACTTTAACATGTCTCTTACCTGGGCAGGGGAGAGGTGATGGCATCTCTCAGTGCAGTGGCCCTTGGTTCCTGGCTCCTTAGGGCCTTCGCTTGACATGGGCTGTCTTGTTAGCAACCTGCTTCTCTCTCCTTTGTGGCCATAGCAAAAGAGGAGAGGATGGCAATTCAGCGCTGATGGTTATCATGGCTCTTGCAATGTCCTTGATGCCATGCAGGAGAAGATGACCTGACTGTCCTTGGTAGCCTGAGCTACAGGTGATCTCTGTCCCTTTCGGAGTTAGCAGCAGCCTGGCATGGTGTTGGTCGAGATCTTCTGTTAATTTGATGGTGGGCCTCCTTTTTTTTTCTGTCCTGTCAAGGATGGAGGATGTAGTTGGACGAAATGCTTGTTTTTCCCTGAGGATGCCTCTCATCTCACCACAGGTTTCACTCCCCTTTCCAGCAGCTAGCGGGAGTTCTTGTAAGAAGCAGCAAGGGAATATTGCAATCAAGCTTGTGGCCCACAAAGGATCTTGCACTGAGCAGGAGCACAATCTAACAGCAAGGTGGTATTGTACTTGACACAATGACACTCTGTACCTGAAAGACTGGTCCAGCAGAAAGCATATTAACCCCAAGAGGTTACTGTGCTCTCTGACTTAAGTATTACACTCACCTGCTTTGCAAATAACTCTATTCCCTAGCACCCTGAGGAAAGTTAAGGCAACCCGTAAAAAGCAGAGAGCAATGAAAGCACCCGTTCTTTACTATGAAGTGGGCAAAAAATATCCTTTCTAATGCTGCCTCTGCTCTTACGAGCTTGACAGAAACTTTTCTGTTCTGTACAACTTTGTCCTATTTCCATCAGGATATCAGCCCTCACCCCCTGCCATCGGTGCGCTTTACTGCAGAGCACAAAGCAACGTGGCTCCTTTTGTTTTTGTATCAACAGCACTCTTGCTGTAAACTGAAGCAGTGAACTAACAGGATTTAATTGACTAGTGCTGGATTTTCATGGCAGACCCCCTGGGGCCCAGCAGCTCTGCTCCTGATGGCAGCCTTTTGTGCTATTGACTTTAAGTGCAAGACGGTGGCACAGCATGCGGGATATTGGAACAGCATTGACAGAGTTAATTTACACTCTGGTTGGTCCTGATCTCTTGCAAGGAAGGGTAAAATCATCATGAGGACATGGATGCATATTTGAGCCAGCAGTATCCCAGGAGACTTTCAAACAAACATATGGGCTTCAGGTTCCAATTAGGAAATTCTAGGCTGATAAAATCACTTGATACATTAAATTTCAATAAGAAAGGTAAAACTTTCCTCTTGTCTGTACTTGTACAGATCTAGAGTATCTCCTGTGGCTGGGAAGGATTTACCCTTGTGTTACAATCCAGACTGAAAACCGATATGACCATCTCTACTTTAGGGAAGAAAGGAAAGGGTGGGGCAAAACTCCTGTTTTGGAGTACTGGGAGGGGTGCAAGGTGACAGAATCGACATCTATAGATATTTCCAGACTTACTTTTATGACTTTATTACTGGATACTGTGGGACCTGGGCGTCGTCTGTGCCAGGTTTTATGTGCCATATGACCAGCCCGTAGCATTTTGGCAGTGGTTTAGCTGGCCCTGCTCTAGCAGCGCCTTGAGGGTTTTTTGTGCATCTATGCTTGCACCAGGTGGCCCGAAGTGTCCACCGTGGTCTCCATCCCACCTTCTCTGCCCTGCCCTGTGTCGGGGTGCAGTCAAGGAGTCCCGCAAGTTTCCTACTGGTTAATGTGTGCCTCTTCACATCTCTGTCCAGAGCCTTGACCTGAGATGTGGCTTCTCCCCATACTTTGAGCAAGCTGTATCTGCATCCCCATTGGCATCTCCTGGCAGTGGCGAGAGCACAGCAGACTAGACCACCTGCAGCACAGACTTCCCAGTGCATTTTGAGAAAGAGGCAAGCAAGAAGTGAAGCAGAGAAAAGAGAATGAATGAAAAAATAGTCATCCTGTGTCAAATGTGATATGATGGGCAAGATTAACTTACGTAAAGGGACTGACAGGGACTGTCAGAAGCAGGAGCCAAGCAAGATGTTTTTAATGTGGTGCACAAATCCATTAATCAGACAAAAATGTTGTTTGTGTAACATTCTGTGCCCTACACAGTATGCGAGGTATACAAATCTATCTGATCTATATGGAAAATTTGTGGGTCAGGATAAGTAGAGAATGCAGCATCAAATAGAAGAAAGCAACTGCCAGTAAAATCAGTGATTAAGAAGTATTGAAAGAAACACACGAAGACTACTGGAAATGACAGCTTTGTAATGCTTGCACACTGGACTTCTTTTTGAGGCATGCAGTTATAAAATATAATGTTTCCTTATCAAAGCCTTATAGCTGAGCAGCTTTGATAGTATGCATTGCAAGTTATTGCCTGTTTCTCAAGCTCGCTTCTTGTTGTTAGTTATGGAAGACCCTGAGTTAGAGGATAATTAAATGAAAGGACCATTTCAAAGAATTATCTGGATAATTAGCTGTGATAAACATGATTTTGCTTTAGAGCACTGAAAAAATAGAAGTCACTGAATTGAGACAGGAAATCATATGGGATGCCTTTCATGTGAACATATTTATTATCTATTTTAATTAGCAAACTAACTCACAAATGTGTAATGTAGAAGTACTTGTCTGGGGTTTCTTTTTGTTAAATGACTTAATTTCTGAAAGTCCATTATCCTGCACTTTATATATACATCTTTTTATGGCTACGTCAGTGGCAGGGTTTTACAAAAGGACAGCAAAGTGCATTATGGAGAGATATTAACATTTTGAACTAAGTTGGATTTTTTGGTCTGTTGAGCTCTGGATTTGAAAGGTTTTGTGTATTTGTGTATTTGACCTACTTCTAGTGGCTGGAGCCCTTAGACTATTAAAGTACACAAAAGCTACTGCAAACAACATTAATTCTGTGATTGAAACTCACCAAAGCAAGAAAAGTCTGACTGAGGTTGAAATGCTTTGCTTAACTTTCTCTCTTACGCCTATCCCTGATGCATGGGCAGAGCATGAAAACACACGCTGTTCTGTGGCACCACAAATTTTCATAACAGGAATTTCTGAAGACCTTCCATGAGCAAGAATAACCACAGAAGCTGATCAGTGTTGGCCTTTCTTACTGGAATTTCACAAGTTTTCCATTTCCTTCAGATCTCAGCTTATAGTTTTTAGGGATCAAAAAGAAAGCAAAAAAATTTCTTGCAGTAAAATATTCCATTTGCACTGGAAAATCAGTCTTACAAAACTTGCTGTTTCTGGCTGCATTCTGGGTATATCAAACATGCATTCTTTGTTCCTGTTGGAGAGGATTTTTAGAGGCATTGGAAAATTACTTGATTTGGTAATCAAGATTACATGGGAAATCAGGATCCAAGGGAAGCTCAGAGCTGACGAATTTCTCAGTAATGCCCATTTTGCACATAGGTAGCTAGTATCCATCTCAAGAGGTTTAGGCATAATTTTCAGCAGTGAGGCGCAAGGGAAAGTTTAAATAAGCAATTAAACACTGTTTCTTAGACAAGTTGCCTGGTACTGAATGCCCATTCCCTGTGCAAGCATAATGGGATAATAACAACGAAAAAATTCTTAATTGTTATCTTCAAATTGTATTGGCAGCATTCATAAATCCTAAATGAGACTGACATCCCAGTCTGTCAGGTACTGACAGTCCACGGTAGGAGACCGTCTTTGATTTTGAAAACTTCCTGGCTGAGTCGACAGGACAGGACAAAGGGCAGAAGATGAAGCAGAGCCTCAGAGATTAGGTGATCCTGTGGCACGCCAGAAGCAAAGGGCTGTACCAGATCTGACCGAAGGCTCCGTATGCAGCCACCAGCAGTGAATGCTTAAAGAAAATGTATTATCAGCTGAGTAAATTCAGAGTGAAAATCCTGGTATATCCTCATAGCTTCACAGATTACAAACATCTCAAACTGGATGTTGCATCATAGCAACTGGTGGGCTGATTCTCCGTGAATTTC
Organism: Fulmarus glacialis; assembly: GCF_000690835.1. Classification (NCBI taxonomy): domain Eukaryota; kingdom Metazoa; phylum Chordata; class Aves; order Procellariiformes; family Procellariidae; genus Fulmarus; species Fulmarus glacialis. Next base: position 28,703 of record NW_009217816.1, read on the forward strand.
CATGAAATGGCCTTGTAAATGTCTTGTCACCATAACTTCCACAATTCAGTTGTTCTGAGTGAAAAAATGCATCTTTCTTTTTTTTTTTTAGACCTCCTGTCTGATTATTCCCATGGCTGCCTCCTAGCTCTGCCATGTGAGAGTGGTCCCTTTCCTCCTCCTCCAAAGCATTTGTGATTTTGTAGGCGTGCCTTAAAGATCCTCCTCCTTTGCGGTTAGAATAAGATTAGTGTTTAAGTGTCCTGACTTATTTCCAAGCCCATTCGGCTGTCCGTTCAATGGTTATCTACATTTCAGTGTGGCCATCCATGAGTAGAAGTATCTGTGGCGCCATCAGTGTGTTTGCTTATGGAAAAAACCTCTCTTGGAGTTGCAAGGCACTTCACTAATGTAACATTTGTCCTCACTCACTTTTAATGGTATCCTGATTGTTGGAAAATCTGACCTGGTCTCAGAAAGCCAAAGAGCCTTGCTATCCCTTCCAGGGCTTTTAAACTTGGGCCTGTCATGGTACTAATGTAGCTCCAGTTTAGGCACTGAAGGTACCTCCCTCCTGACTGGTAGGGGCATAAGTAGTTGACTCCATCTGATCCCCTCCATTATAGACATCCTCAGATCTCCAGATTCCTGCTTCAGTCCCGTAGATAAAATGTTTCCCTTCTTTGTGTACTGGCTGTAACACACTGGAGAATGGTTGTTTGATAGCTTAATTGCCTTTTTTTTTTTTTATGATAGCATTTAAAGGAAACAACACGCTGTCGACAAGTGCTATAGCATTAAAGCTCCCTTAAATCCAGGGTCCTACCACTGGCCTGTTGAGATTTATTTTTTTTTGCCACGTGAGTGGCAATGAAGAAACCATACTAAATAAATATTAGGACTTTCATCAGCTGTGGATTTAAGTTTAATTATAAACCACAAATTCAAACAAGGCTTTCTGACACTTTGGGATCTTCTAGCAGGCCAGAAGGAGGTCTCAAACGTACCTCAGCTAATTTCAGCAGAGAGCTGTGTGCTGTCTGCTGACTCCTATCTGAAACCAAGCAAAACTTGGCTGAACGTCACGTTGAGCTCACCCCAGTGTGGAGGGCCCACCCAGCAGCACATGGGCTGCGTTATGGAAACCTTTACAGTAAGAGTCTCCTCCCCTGGGCAGGCAGCTAGAAGTAAGCTTAAGTCCCACTTAAGTCTTACTTAGGTTGTATTTTGAGAACTTAAGTGATTCATTGACCTTGTATCATCCTTCTGCCCCGGAGTAAATTTTACCTTTTAATGCAGGACTTGACTAGGATTCTTGTAATTCCTGAACCCTTGTATAGATCTGCTGCGCAGACATGATTTTCATTGTGAATTTTGAGTTTGGCTTGAGTTTTATCTCATAGTGAAACTTAATTTCACAGCATTTCTCACAGTCATAACCAGGCCTATGTTAGTCCTTGGAAAAGGGAGTTTATTCTTCAGCAAAAAGAACTTTCAAAAGCTATATAGTTTTGCAAAATGTATCATAAATAGCACTTTTTTTCACAGATAGAAAAATTATTTTACTGTTTTTCATATATTTGCATGTGTACTTTCAGAAATACATTATTTCTTAAAAAAGGGTGGGGTTTGGAGTCTGGAAGCTTGAGGTCTGGTACTTTATTAATGCACTGTTTTCCCTTTGGGCAAGTTATCTTCCTTTCCCCACGTCCCCATTTGTAATGTAGTACAGGACTTAAAGTTATTCTCCTTGGCAGAGTGCTGAGTAGAAAATGTGTGTCAGGTATTGCTAAATTCTCACTAAAATATAATTTTTGTTAAAAAGATCATCTGAAAACTAATAAACTGTTAACTTTTACAAAATTTATTACTTCCAATGAATTGTATCTCAAACATTTTACTGTGAATTTAATGGTATGTTTCATCAAGCTTTATCAAAACTATTATTCAAATAAAAATAATTTGTAAAGAGATTTTTTTTAGTAATTGAAATTTTTACAGCATTTAATAGATATTTAGCCAGAAACTTTAACAATATTTTATTTCATTTTAAGCGATGTTTTTCATGAAGTAGTTTGAGGAATAAAAAGGGGTCAAAAACACACTTTAAGAGACAGAAAAAATTGTAGAACTATTTCCTAATGGGTTTGGTTTTTAGATTTGACCAGTTCTAATTGTTGCAAAGTATGTTTGTGTATGCTGTGGCTTCCTCTGGAAGTACTTATGAATTTAAAGGCACCATAATGCAAGAGATCCCTTTTTTGCAGACTTTTGCTTAGGTAGTAATCATGGAATAGGAATGGCAGGATTTAACCTGAAGAGATCATAAAAATATTTTCTTCTTGTTTTTTTGGGGTTTTGTTTGTTTGTTTGTTTGGGTTGTTTTTTGTTTTTTTTTTTTAAATACATGTGCATAGCCACTTTTTTGATGCTATTTGTTAAGTTATTGCTGCATCAGATTGTATGTGCAGTGTCACCAATGTTGCTACAGGTTTTTGGAAAGCTTATAGTGCAGGAGTCTTGACAATTATTAGAAGAAAGTTCCACGTCACAGTTTTCTCATATTTGTCTAACTGTCACAGCAGTGTTCTGAAGGACGCCTCAGGATGGTTGTTTGTGCCCCACACTGTGCAGGTTAGAAGAGATGCTTCTGTGATGAGCACAGCTCATACAGCTTATACATGCGTGTTCAGCCCACTCTAGAGAGACCTCTCTATTTTTTATGAGATACAGGATTGAAAGGATTTCTCTGTCTCATTGAATTAAATACCCCTGCAGTCCCAGGCAGCTACCTTACACGTTACCTCCACAAACCAATAAAACTTCACTGTAAAATAGCTAGATTTCCTGCTCCTTAGTGCTTCTCCAGAATTTCATTCCTCTGATGATTAGAAATCATGCTCCCAGCCTAACCTTATTTATGTCCAGCTTCTACCTTTTTGTTTTTGTGCCAATGCTGGCCTTTAGCTTAAATAGCTCTTCTCCTTCCCTGGTGTTTACCTCTTTGATATGTTTATAGAGAACAATTATATTCCTTCTCAGCCTTCATTTGTTAAACAGTTTCTCTTCTTCTCAGATAAGCTTTCTATTTCCCTGATCATCCTAGAAGCCGTTCTGTGCTTTGGTTTAAACAGGTTAAATTAATCATTTTTGGGAATGTGGAGCCCATAGGGCTCCAAAGGACATTTCAGCAGTTCCCCATGCCCTGTGTCTTGTGCAATTACCTTTGCTCAATATCACTTGATAGCTCACTCATGTCTTCCTTCTCCTCAAACTGATGCCGTCCTGTCTTCTGCCTGCATTTCCCACCCACCCCGTACTGCTACTGTGCTCCACTGCAGTATTTCACCCTTTTTCTTCAACCTTCTTTTAATTATCTGTGTTTTATTGTATGGCAATACTCACAAGATTTGTCTTATCAGCACTTTACTTAACTGCCCTCATACTTTTTTTGCTGAGTCCACTAACATAAATATTGCTGAATAAGATTGTTTGTGAAATCAGTCTTTGAAAATACCCATATTTACCTCCTGTTAGCCCCTTGCTAAGTAGCCGGTACTAAGTCGTATTGTCTAGGTCATTTCCCATGCAGTGCTATAACAGATGTTCTTCTAAAGCTCAAATATACTGTAGAAAGTAAGTTGTTAGGTTAGTCCAACCTATTTCAGATTAATCCATTTTTAATTTTGTTTTACCATTCTCCCTTATTTCTGTATCTTTGATTATTGCTTCTTTGAAAACTGATTCAGGTATGTCACAGGAATTTATTACTATTATTTTTTACTGTTTCTTAAGTGCAGGTAGTATACTTGCTATTGTTATCACAGTATATTTCATATAACAGTTCTCCTAGAGTTTTTGGATAGATGTGGACACATCAATTGCATGAGTTAAGGTCCTTTGACTTTTTTTTCCACCTCACTTTAGCCTCTGTTTTATAGTGACCCTACTTTGTGTCTTTATTCTACATCACACATACATGAGTATTCTGTACCATCATTTTTAGTGAAAATATGCTAAAGTGCTTGTTTAGTTTATGGGCCCTACCAAGATTATGTTTAATATTGATCCCATCTTCAGTGTCTAATGACCTTGCTCTTTTCTTTACTATTTATGTATCAAGCTAAAAAAAGGTTTACTGTGCATTTAATTTTCCTTTGAACACTTTCCACTTGCATTATGACAGTTCTTGATTTATCCTTTATATATCCCTCCAATAACTGTCATCATGTCTTCTCTCTGGCTTTTTTTTTTTTTTTGGTTCATTCACTTTTTCTGTGTAGGACAGATATTTTAAACCTCTGACCACTCCAGTTGTTGTTTCTCCTTGAATTCTGGTCTATGTCTTTCTTAAAGTATTCAAAGTAGACACAATACTAAAGCAAAGACTTTACACAGCACTGAAAGAGAAAGTACTACTTCATATATTTCACAGACTATCCTCCTGCTTATATATTGTGGTACTGTGTGTGTTTGTGTCTTTTGTATTAGCCTCACATTGCTGAGCTGCACTTATTTTATAATCCCCTAAAATCCTCACACCCTTTTATGCTGAATTGCTACTTAACCAGTTGTTCCCCATCTTGTATTTGTGCAAACTGATTACTCCTGCCTAAGTGTTGTGCCTCATGCTTATCCTTCCAGTTGAATTGAATCCCATTTTTGCAAACTATTTATCCAATTTGCCAATGCAATTTGAATTTCAGTCCTGTCCTCCATTGTTCTCACAGCTTTACTCGTCGTCTATAAACTTAATAAGCATATGCTGTATTCCATCATCCACATCATTAATGAAAATATTGAATGGTTTTGGACTGAGGACAAAGTTGCAGGACTGCACTAAATACATTCTTCCATTTTTATAGCAACCTACTAATTGCTGTTGTCTTAGTATAAAGTTAAGAGGTGGTTTTCTTTACTGATCAATCTTCATCTCTTTCTTGTAGGCATCTTCGCTATCATTTTTAATGTGGAAGTCTGTCCAGCAGGGTCTATGAAGTCTTTCCTTTCTCTGCGTTTTAGAATGTATATACCAGATTCGATTTTGTCCATTTGACTTGGAGGGTTTTTTATGCCTTCTCTTAGGTCCTTGAGACCTTCAGTTCAATTGACTTTAATAAGCAGGTCTTAAAGCTGACCTCCTTAAAATAAACAGACTGTAATTATGAGTCAGGATTGTCCTACCTTTAATTTAAGTTGATTTGAATCATACAGTCCTTTTTTACTATTTGTTGTTTGATGATGTCCTTATCATTTAACAGGCTATATTACGTTGTCTTTTGTTAGTTCGATGACTGGTCAGTAAAGAAGTTTTTCTGCTACTGGTCTGGTAGGTCTAGGTCCTTCTGTTGACAACAGGATTTACTTTTTGGCCTACTTTCGGGATTTTCTTGGTTGGGCTTACATGAGTCTGCTGCTCCAACATGTATTTAGCTAATTGCTGATTTGTAATACCTTCTCTGGCATTCCCTGGTGAGAATGACAACATGCTGTAGGTGGTCATTGGCTTGGCATTTGGGTTGCTTTTTGCTGTGGTTGGGTGTAAGGGACTCCTGAGGATGCTCAGGCCTGGTTGCAGGGCCTGAGTTGGGTGTGCCGGGGTGCTCCAGGGACTGGGGCATGAAGCAGGGAGGGAGACCCCCTTTTCGTCTGTGTGCTTGCTCTTGAAGCCCAGATAGATTTAAAAGCAGTTACCATATTCTGGCATTTAGCAGTCACTGACGGGGCTCAGGAAGAGATGCAAATCTCAAGTGAGACAGTGATCTATCAGGGCTTCTTTGCTTTTAAAACTATGTTATAACTTATATTAGGAATATTGCAATTTTTCCAATTTAGAACCTTTCTCTCTCCTCTCCCACCAGCTTTCATCATGGGAAAAAGAGGAAAGAAAAAACATTAATACACCTACAGTAATGGTCATCAGCATTTTTGTTGACATAGCCAACTTTTTGTGCAGCTTTGCAGCGATCATGAGGAGGCAATGAAATTTGCCTATTGGAAATAATCTGAAGTGTGAAATGGGACTTCATTAGAAGAGACACACTTATCCATTGATTTAATTTGTCTTTGGGTTGTTGGTTTTTTTTTTTTAAATCAGATACAAGAATATCCAGATATTTGAAATTCCCTTTTACTGAGGAATTGATGTCTAACACTTTGATTTTGCTTGGACTCCTATTGAATAAAAACTCTCTGGGTTGTATTTACATGAATTGGATAACTTCTGAAAAGGAAAGCTCAGCTTTTGTCTTTTGTGTGTGTAAGATCTGATTCCTTGCTTTCTTTTTTCAGAAAGAAAAAGATCTGATTCCTTGCTTTCTTTTTTCTTTGAGCACTAAAGATTTACATCCTGCTATGTATCTGAAAACTAGCCAGAGATCCTGCTAGATTTTCATGTAGTGCTGTTTGCAAGATTTTCTTGGAAGCAATCAGACATATCTCATTGCTCATTACTTTTAAATACATATTCTTTCGGTATTTCCAGATACATTCCTCTGCTTTTGGAGATATGAGGCTGTTACTATTCCATTTAAAAATTTCTAAACATAAGATACTCCAAGACTTTCAGAACAAAGCATGCTCAGCTGTGACCCTTTGATTGGTGAGCAACAGTGCGGCCAGATTACTGAAATGTCATACAAAAAAAAAAAAATATTGTAAGTTTATTTTCTTTTATGTGTTACTAGCAAATTTAATAACAGTGTTCCTACTAAAATGTCACTTTTTAAATAGGTCAGATTATGGACTATTATGAAACACCTATTTTTAGGAGGAGGTGAAAACTAATATAAAGCAATACCAAGCTGAAATAGACCTTGGTCCAGGCTGTTTCCTGGGATGCTATTTGGTGCTTGTAAATTCTGACTCTTCTCCTGGCTGTAATGTGATGCTTCTCTGTAGTGTGACAGCTTCAGCTTTCTGCCTGAATGATCTCATCACACACACGCACAAAGAGCCAAAAATGAAAAAATGAAAACTCTCATATTGCTTATCTGCCTATCTTCTTGGTGAGGAGAAACTCATAACGTCTGTGCAGAACTTCAGACATAAAAAATGCTATATAAATGCTTAACATTATTACAACGAACAGAGAGAAGGCTGAGAATGGGATATGATTGCTATCTATAAATACATTAGGGAGGTAAACTCTACAAAGGAAAAGAGATATTTAAGGTAGAGGACAATGCTGGTGCAAGAGAAAACAGAGGTAAGAGGGCCGTGGATAAATATAGGCTGGAAATGGAAAGGTTTCTATTAGAGCAATGCAACAGCCTTCAAGACAGAGTCACAAGGTCAAAATCTTTCCTGGTTTTAAGATGGAGTTTCAGATGTTAGAATTGTATGCGGTGGTTGCTTGCCCAGAGAGAAACTGAAAGTTTAGGAAATCCTTTCCATTGCTCACCTGGCTGACCAGAGAAATCTTTGGCTACAACCAGACATCCTTCAGAAGATCTCACCCCTCCCAGTATAGTCACAGCCTGAACTTTTCCTCCCTCTGAAAGAAAACAAAGAATAGAGTGTGAACTGGTTTTGTTTCCCCAAAGTAAGTCTATTCATCCTTGTTTTAACTCACTCTTACCTTATATCCAAGGATAGTATCTCTTTGCATCATCTTATCCATAAATATCCTGCAAGAGCAAGATATAGCTTGCTGGAGGTGGGGTAAGGAAGCATTAGGGAAGTATAATTTACGTACCATACTAGCAATTTGTTGCTAGAGCATTCATTCTTGTGATCCTAAAACTCCTTGCATGTGTAGGCAGGGAAATGGGGAAGGGAGGTTATGTAAAGGGTGGACAAATGTGGATGCGGTTTGGCTAAATATTCAAGTGAAAGCAGTTGCTCTGCCTTCAAGTGCAAAGAGTGAGGATGTTGTTCTCTGTGTGAACCAGCTCAGGTGACTTGGATTTCTGCATGGGAGCTCGGGCTTCTCAAGACCTACAGAAAAAATATAATATAGTGAATAAAAAGAGCCACACAGCAGTCAGCAGGATATTCCAGTTGGCCAACTTACGTTACCTAGTGCAAGTAGCAGAGTGGAGGGGTCTGTCTTTCATCAATGGAAAGAAAAGCTTCTCCAGAGGCCGTTTGCAGCAGGACCATCACTCCAGCTTCCACTGCTGTAAAAATAGCCCTGTGAGACTACCTAGCCAGGCTGGGAATATAATACGGCAGAGACAAAAAGCCTCAGAATTTGCCGTTTGGAAATCTACAACTTTGATGAAACCCAACTAAAAATAATTTCAGTGTGTGGAAGTCTTTGTCATCTATCGTTAGGAAGGGTCTTGAACATTAAAGTTGGGAGTCATCTGCTACAAACTTTGCAGGTAACCACCTTTCTGGGCAGTTGGATTAGGGTTGTGTGCTGCATAATATTTGTGCAGAAAGGAACCAGAATTGCTATTTGTGGAAACATAAGCTTACTGATAATTGCACTCATTTTATGCTATTAATTAGAGGCTAAACAATGATATTGCTGTTGCCATTGACAACTGAGTCTACAACCTTGTTTTTTTGGATTCTAGCATTAGGAAACAGAACTCTGTTCCCCATTTGCCATGGTATAGCAAAGGCAGAAAGACTGAGTCTTGCAGCTCAAAAAAAAAGTAATGTGCAAAGAGCCGTGTGTTCAAGTTGGCCTCTAAATTTATATTCATGTATTAAGAAGGCCCTGGTGGATAATTTACCTCCAAAAGGCAGTCGGTGCTGTCACCTTGCACTAGAGAGAGATCAAAATGGCACTGCACTGATCTGTAGTGGCTGTAGGCTGATGCTCAGAGCTCGGTTTTGAGGCAAAAGCAATTCTAGGATTCCAGTTCAAGGGTGATGGATTTCAACTGTTCTTGTGAGACTTGTGCCATAACTCAAAGGAAATATTTCTGGCTGTGATCCCCATTTTTTGACCATGAAAATGGCAGGCTGTGTTTGTTTCTTGGGTGATAAACCAGCCTGATGCTTTGTGTTGCTAATATGGTGCAAAGCAGCTGCAATGCTCTGCGGATTTGGGCTAGGGCTTCTTGATGGGAATGGGGCTACCTGGGGGAAGCCTGGGCCCTCACAGATTGTTCAAAAAGCAGATAGCAGATGTCTGTTATCTACAGCCTGCTCTCCTATGTCCCAGCATTTCCTTACAGCTGCTAAAGGTTATTTTGGAGTAACAGGCATGGGTTAGGGAAGAGGAACTTCATCATGTGAGGTTAGAAAATAATTGAATTTTGTCATCCTAAATGAGTTTGATCTCTGTCAAACAGAGCCATCTCCCACAAAATTATTTAATTCTGCAAAAGAAATGATGCTGTATTAGTTCTCATATTCTGTCCTCACCCTGAAAGGTTAACCATTTTCATTTATGGCCCTTCTATTTCACGTGTTTTTTGTCAAATTTCAGATCACAGCTGAGTTACTGCTGCCTGCATCAATAACGGTGATGATTTCTGTGGAACAATACTTCCCAGATCTGTTAAACCTCCCTAAAGTACGTTTGCTGAAACACTTTTCTATGTTTATATAACCGGTTGGGTCATTAACGAATTGAAAGAAGATTAAAAAAGAGATAGGAAAAAAACACTCCTTCTGCATCTACAATTGCAGTTGTGCTTTGACTGGGAAGCACTTGAGCACTGTCTCAATTGGGCAATCTCCTCTCAGTGCATCATAAACAGTCTTTGGCTAATATATCGCTCCTACTGGTTTCGTGTACACGAATAACGCAGACCATCAGTGGACTGAGAAAGACCCCAATAAATTGGACAAAAATAATGAAATGTGTCTATATTAGGATACAGAAACCCAGAGAGGCTAGCACTCAGCTCCCCGCTTGTTTTCGTACAGTATCAAGTGCAAATTAAACTGTGGTGTATTTCTAGATGTGGAATCCTCTGGATAGTAAGGATTATTAGCTTTGGAAGATATGTCTACATAAAAAATGGCAGCGTGGGAAGCACATTTTCCTGGTGTTGATTAAACTGGAGTACACGTACCCCCAGTCCCTGGCAGGATTGCTGCAGTCCCGCTGGAGTCCATGCTGACACATCTTCACACTTCCTGCGACTTATGCTACCTAGATTAAATCTACCATGGGACACGTTCGTAGCCTGCGCCTCAAGCCTGCTTTTGCCAGCTGCATAGAGATGCTGTGAATGTAAAACAGGAGGAAACCTCTTACCAGAAGCAAATGCGTGTCCGCCCTCACTGCTGCGCTCATAGACTCTCTCTGAGGTTTAAGGGTTTGTGTACCAAGGTGGGTGACGGCAAAAGGCCACAGCCATCTGCGGAGCTGCGCGGGCTGGCACTGCTGCCCTTCCTTTGCACTGCTCATGCAAAGGGTGGCAACTGCAAAGAGAAAGTCACTGGCCTTTCCTGATGAGATTGTCGGTCTGATTAAATTCTGTTGGCTAAAAAAAGAACTACCTCCAGGGAATAAGCTTCTGCTCTGCAGAAATTTGCCCCCTAACTGTTCTTTTTAAATGGCAGATTTGGATTACTGCTTCTGTTAAAGGTAACATACAGGACTGGAAAGGAGATTTTATAGTTAGTTGGGTGCCATCCCTGGCTAGTGCAAGTACTGTATTGCATGATCTCCTTCACTGTAAGACTGTATGTTAAAACCAGTTTTCTTGTCCCTCATTCCTATCAAAAAACTCATCTAATTCTTGAGTCCATATTTTTCAAGCCAAGCAATCCAATTTAAAGCTTGTACTCATTCATTCCTGGGTGAACTCTGATTTTAGCCTAAACAATTTAGTATATAACAATCATGCTCTTTTCAGTCTTCCTATCTCAAGTTTCTTCTAGACTTTCACCAAAAATAAGTTCTTCATTCCTTTGATTATCCCTGTAAGTCTTCCTTGTACCTCTTCCATTTGAAATTTTATTTCTCCAAATAAAATTTATTTCTCCCCACCTCTACAGAAACAGCTCTTGTTTATGCGTGCTAGGATGGCATTTGCTTTTTTCACAAAGCCTTCATATTAGTGGCTCATAGCCCTCCTACAAATCAGCAAGCAGAAACAAGTCCTCCTTCTCCTTAGCCTTTTCCAAGGGAGGAACATTCAGTCTATAGGAGAATTTCTTGCTGTTTGTCCCAAAGACCGTGATCCTTCAGTTTGTACTTTCAGATTTCTTCCCATTTTATTAACCTAGTCTTCAGTGTTATCCATTTTTTGTGTACTGTAGTCCAGTTTTTCCCTGCACTTGAAAACACTTTCCATTTGCGAGTTATTTCATTTTTTCATCAGTGTTTTCCTAATGTTTCTTTCCTGATCATTAGTGACTTCTATAAAGTTACATAAAGTTGGGGTCAAAGCTGATTTTTGAGGAACCTCACTTATAACCTCCTTTCAGGCATAAACCTTCCCTTTCAAAAAGTACACTTTGTGTCTGACTTCAGACAGCTTCTCATCCTCACAATTTCTCTGCTAATCCCCATCTCTTCTTGTTTTACTAATAATTCCCCATGTGTTATTATAGACTTCACTAAAGTTAAGAGAGGTGGGATCAATCACATGTCCTTTGTCTAGAATGTAGGTTATCTTGTCAAAGAAATGTATTAGGTTAATCTGGTACAATCTACTTTCGTTAAGCCCATGCCGTATTTTATGCCATTTTCATTTGACCTCCATGTCTTTAATTATCTTTTCCCTTAAAAGCTGTGCTGAAGCTTTGCATACCACTGAAGTCAGAATTCAAGGACTGTGGTTATCCACATTTCTTCTCTCCTGCTGGCTAATCCCTTCCTAAATACAGGCACTATATTTTCTATCTGTCTTACTGTACTTGGTAGATTTATTAAAAAGTATTGCTAGACGACCAAGAATTTGCAGGTTGCAGTAGTGCATTTCTGGTTCAAGCTCTTTACACATTGGCCTTAGCATGTGCTGATGTTTATTGGGAATTCTTGCACAAACGAAAACAACCCACGAAGTAAGACTTGCATACACGGAAGTGTAGCGAACACAGGACTACAAGTGGGACAGTTTTCATGGCACTTTGGCTGAGAAAGGTGGGGGAAAAAAAGTGGAACTGGTCCCTGGAAAGTGAGTTAGACTGATGCACCTCAGTTAGGCCAGGTCTCGCTTTGTTGTTAACTATCTTAATAAGGGGAATTATCTGACTGCCCAGCCAAGGGGGAAGATAAACCAATGTAAGCTTCCATCCGTGACACTGTGGAGGACGCTTTTAAGCAAGGGATGTTGCTGGGCTGCTGGCACTTGATTAAAAGCACAGAAGAGTATTTAAACTAGAACCCAGAGAAGATCCCACAGGTATCGGACTAATACAACCCCCAGTGCATCTCCAAAAAGACTAGCAAAATTACAAAGAATAGGGAAGGTAAATCAGGCTGGTCAGACCTCAGCTGACTGACAGGAGAATGAGCAGTGACATCTCCAAATCTGCAGATGATACTAGGGTCTTTTTTTGGTTAGTCAAACACTGTGCTGGTGGTGAGGAACTCCAGAAAGTGTTGCTCACAAAACTCAGTGGGTGAAAAAAGTGGCAGATGAGCTTCACTGTAGATAAATGCAGGGTGATGCAGTTAGAGAGAAATAATCTAAATCATGCTTATGCAACGCTGAACATTTAACTGGTAGTTAAAACTCAGGAAAGAGATCTTGGAGTTGTCTTTGACAGTCCTCTAAAACCGCTGCTTGGATGTGGTGGCAGCCAAAAAGTCAGCACAATGTTGGGCATCATTAGGAATGTACTGAGAGCAAACGAGAAAGCACTATTTTGCTCTTATATAAAACTTGATGCATCTTTTGAGTACTTTCTGTGATTCAGGTCTCCACAATTTAAGAATGACAGTAGTGGATATAGAAGAGATACTGGGAAGGACAACCAACTAAGAGGGTGAAAAAATTGCCTTATGAAAAGAAACTAAAAAGGCTGGGATTTCTCAGGCTGGAGTGAGGGCTGAGGGGAATATAGTGGTTGTTTATGACATCGCAAATTGGTGAATAAGGTAATGCAAAACCAGGACTAGATCTAGGGGGTCTAGTCTGCGGTCTAGGTCTCTTGACTGCTAACCTAGACCAGACCTTGCCTAGTGCAAGACTAGAGCAAGGAGTATGTATTAACACTAGCAGAAATTAGTTTAAAAAAATACAAGGAACTACTTTTTACACCACAGAGAATTAATTCCCGAATCTCTTGCAACAGGAGGCTGTGGAGGCAGATTGCATCAGCGGGCTCAGAAGGGAAATGTACAAATTCATGGACATATAGTTAGGTCCATAAGCTGATACTAATAGAAATAGTCAGGGATGTACCCCCTAACGTCTTCAGTCCAGGATTTGTGGAAGCTGCGGGAGTATGAGGAGAATAAATAGCTAAATAGCTGCTTCTCTTGCTGCTGTTGGAGGGTACTGGGCTAGAAGGTCTGACCCAACAGGGCTTTCCCTATGCTCTTTGTGTTGCAGATGCCCCTGACAGCATGGGATTTGATGCTGTAAGCAGACTCCTGAATGGGAAAAGGCTGTCTCTCAAAAGAGTCCACAGTCATCTTCCAGAGGAGTCATTCCTATTCCAGTGGGAACCCCTGAGTATCACCCAGTCCCCTACCAATGTCCTTCTTGACTTGTTCCCAGCTAAGATCGCGTGTTTTGTTCTGGCTGGAGATCAGAGCTACTCCTTATCCAGCTTTTCAGCCTGCATGGGCTATCCCTCTCACTAAGAAGAAAAATAATAACAATTAAAAAAAAAAAAATATATACATATGTGCACACATAAGAAAGGCTAGAAGTGTGTTTATTCAAACTGAATATTTTCGAGTGACTTTGGTTGAGGGTATGTACAAAGGCAGTTATTTATTTGATTGAAATCCTCATTAACTTCTTATAAGCCCTCCCTCTTAGTAAGTCCCTCAGCTTATAAAATCCATTAGCTTTGTGTGTTTTGAGTAGTGTGGAATATTTGCAGGGACAGAGAAATTATAGGTTATTTTCCATTTCCTTTCAATTTGTTTTTACCTGAGGGGGAATCTACCATTATGTGGCCAAGTAAGAAAAGATACAACTGTACCACGCAAGCCCTTTTCAAGATAACAAGATATTTTGTTTCTTACTTTTGTCTGACCTCACTACTGGCCCTTTCCAGTTTGTCCTTTAAAAATACCTGTGCATATGAATGCAGGGGGCTGATGTTACTTACCACACAGTGTTACAAGTCCACCATAGGGTCCTCCAGAGATTTCAGTTTTGCACACAGAAGCATTGTTTCTGAAAAAGGCAGTGCTGGGAGGGAAACTGAGAGAGACTGGACATGCTGATGCAATTAGACGGCAAGACTGTAGGGTTAGGGACCACGTTTGTACTCCTGTGTTTACTAAAAAAAAAAAAAAGAGTTCACAAGTATTTGGTTTTGGGAGGAGATGGATCCTTTAAGGAAAAAGAAAACCAGACTGAACTAAACAAGGAGGGAGAAGGATACCTTTGAAACTGTAACTAGAATGGGAATTCTAATAGGCCTAGATAAATAAGATTTGGATCCAATTTAAATAACCCAAAACATTAAATACCAGCTAAAACATCCCCAGCAGTAAGAAGCAGAGGAATGCAAATGTACTAAATTGAGCAAGACGATAAGGGACATTATACTACTCTCCCACGGAACAAGTCAACATCTGCTTTTCCAGGAAGAAGGTGGCTTTCAGTGGAATGTCCTGCTGAGATGTGTGCTCCTGCCTAGATGGGAGCTTGCAGCAGTCACTCAGCCCCCTCCAGGCTTCATTGGCAGCCTAACGTGCTGAGAGAGCAAAGGCAAGAGACAACACACCCGTCTCCAAAAGAAAATCGTTGTGGATATTTGTCTTTTTATAGTCAATTATCTCGTGAAAACCTGCAAAGAGAATTGGGAAAGAGGAGTGCTTTCAGCTCAGCTGATGACTGAATCCTGCCTTTGCCGTCAAAAAACACACAACAAAGTGGCCCTGCTCCATCTTGCAAGTGGTGACCTAGAATTGAATGCCTCTCTGTCCTTTATTCAGTGCTCAGGCTAACACAGCCTGCAAAGTTACCAAGCACTTAAAATTCAGGGATTTACATTCATAAGAGTATTTGTGGGTTACATACAGTGTCTCTCTTCAAATAAAGCACTTATTAAGACACTTTCTTCAACCCTTTGTAGTTACAAAATGTCTCCAATATCTTTAATACAAAGTAAGCAGAACACTTTGTAATTTAAGATCAAAACTTATATATAAATGAGATGAATATTTTACAAAAACAACTCCAAACTACCTACCTTCACTATATTGTAAATTGCAGTATTTGGCACCATTACTTCAGTGCTGCGTTAAAACGATGAAAGGCTTAGAAGATCAGAATGTGGTGATTGATACGGAATTCAGTTTCTCTGCCTTAGAAAATGTGATGAAATGAAGATTTGTATGTGTACAACTTATGACTTATCTTTGAAATTGGAGGCTCTCCTATGCGTATCAGGGTTACACGACAGACTGGTTTGAATGCAGCATTCTTAATTTCATTATTGGTCCAGTTGTCTTCTATGTCTGTGTTGAATTAGACTGCAAAAAGTGGTGTGTGTGCATAAGCCTGCCAGTAAGATAGATTTGCTCCATTTGCTCCTGTGAAACAGGCTTCCCATTTTCCCTCCTACCCCCTTGAGAAACTAGTTACTAGATCCCTAAGAATACTGCTGAATAATATGGACTCCTAGTAAGGACCTGTCATCCTACGGTTCCCTATCAGTATGTCTTTGAGGAGGGGATTGGAAGATGATTAAAAAAAAGACAGGAGTGATGTCATTCTGGGGACTTTTTCTCCTTTTCTTTTATACCAAGAACAAGATGGAAGCATTACATTTTGTGGTGGTAGTGAGGCAGATAGGAATATGAATACAGTTGTGTGTACCCCCAAAAAAGAGTGAGCTGCAGAGCAGTGTTTATGAGTTTCCCAGTGGTCTATAGTCTCGTGTGAAGCACAGGTGCTGCGGTGGTCTTTTTACAGCCCCTTGGCACCCCTTTCAAATTCTCTCTGCACTCCACCTCTGATGTGCCGTGGAAGAATTAAATTCTAGTTCAGAATATCCATACAGCCACAGATCTGGGGTCAGAGGAAGGGAGGGGGATGCACGCAGTGGATAACACTGTCTCCTGCTGA
>NW_009217816.1:44830-80937 GCF_000690835.1 Fulmarus glacialis
GGTACCCGCTCCATCAGGGAGAGCTCAGCCAGATCTGTGACACAAAGCATTGCTCGAACCCTCAGGATTTGAAGGTGTCTTTCCAGGATTTGAAGGTGTCTTTCCAGGATTTTATGACTTTCCATCTGCAGTTCAAACCACAGGATCAGTTGGCCTCTGATGATCAAATTTCCCTCCATCTTCAAAGCATGGAAAAAGGGACACATGAAGATATGTCTGCATCAGAGGGCGGTGGGGTGCAACAGGAGCAGATCCGTAGAGTCAAGCAGCTGCTCCTGGGTAGCCAAGGTCTGCACTACCTGCCTGTTGGCGGCTTTAAACTCAGACTAGCTCCAGGCTGCCTGTCAACCCAATGTGCATTCATAGCTAGACCATGCCAGGTGCACCTCAGGGTCCATCTTTTGGTTTGGCCTCATCTGAAGGGAATCCAGTTTGCAGCCCAGAGACCTCTGTAATGTGAACTCAAGTGCAGGAAAGGGAAATATTAGGAAAGTAACTTCAAAGTCGCTTTCCTGAGCTGAACTAAAAACTATCACCAGGTCCACTTTGAGCAGAAAGCCCAGGGCCCATTCTGCTTTTCCCTGGAGGGTATGCATGCTCTTTGAACTGTGCAGTATAGCCAGAACATTTCAAAAGAAGAAGTGGGGAGTGGAGTAGAGGCAAAGAACTGCTAATTAAATGATTGTCATAAATAAAACATAAGAATATGCTACTATATTTAAATATAGACTATTATTTTTCTTCCTGTTAGGAGTCTGGAATGAACTCTGCCAAAATATTAGGATTTCTGACTGACTTGTCACTCCCCCTTAGCCAACTTTAAAATGGGTCAAAATGTAAATCAGTGTCTTGTACATGTAATGAAGTCTTCCTCCAGCAGCTGATTCACTGTCAGGAAGAGTCTATTGCCTAGTTACAGCTAAAAGATTATTCTGAACTTTCAAGGTATAAATATGTGCTTTTTGGTGCCGAAGACCCTGCGTTTGACTCACAATGTTTATAACACTGCAGGAGTGCAAGTTGCAAAGTCAAATTTTCTCTTGTATAACATGGTGCCACTGTACTGATTGACACCAGCTGAGGATAAGAGTCATAGGCCGGTATCATGTTTTGGCAGAAGCTGGGGTGTGGGATGAACCTCTGAGGCAATGTTGGGGAGCTTCTGTTGTCACAGTTCATCTACCTGTGCTGCCATTTTGACTTGCAGATCTCTGAGGAAGAAACCTGCAGTGATTATGAATTTTGGTCAGTCACGTAGCAAAGTCCTCGGTGACTCGTTGCGCTTACCTTATGGCATCTTTGAGGAAAAGATTCCGACCAGAAGGCTATCGCTAGGGAGCAGAGGAAATGCGGGGGTCTGGCTTTGGAGAGCTCAGTATGCTCAGCCTGTTTGTCACCACAGGAGACAAACTGCATAGCAGAAGCTTAATATTCAGTACCAGTTTGCCTCCCAAACCAAGCAGTTCAAGAATTTTAGGTTTTTAGACAAATGCTTGCAATCAAAACTTTTTTTTAAGGTTAGAACATATTTGAAAGCTGGTCTTTGAAGACACAGCTTTGGTGGCTACCAGCTAATGCAGTACCACCGGATTAAACAGAAGTATCTCTGAGTATCATCAAGGGTGTCATTCTTTATATCAGCTGAAGTGAATGCCTCAAACATAGCTGGGAATGTACCACTTCACATCAAATCATTCTTCAGGCATTTATACTTTGGTTTGCACTGCAGTGTTTTACCCAATATTCTAAAGATACAAATAGACTTAAGCATCTTCTAGAAATCGGGGCTTCTGATTTTTAGCCATAGATAAGCAAGATCTCTTTTATTCCTCTCTAACCCACAAATGACAGGATTTCCTGCCTCCCCCTTTTCTCTTTTGGGTCATCTTAGCACATTAGGCAGAACCTCTGTCCCGTGCAGCCCCTCTAGCACAGTTAGGTGACTTACCTCTCTGTACAAGCTCTTTTTCAGCAGGCTTAAGATTGACGAGGTCACATCTTTGATTTAATAAGGACTCTACAGTGCATCTGGGAAACTCGGGGCTAGTATCAATCCTATGTTGCCTTCAAAATTAATTGAAAAAGCACTTCACCAGTAGCTCAATGACTACCTCAGAACACACAGACTACATTAAAAGAGCCTGGTTTTCATTCTGGATAGTCTCTGCCCATAGCTCCCATAAAATTTATGGATAATAGTCTCAAAAAAAGGCAGTCTTCCTGAACCAACACTCACCTGTCCCTTGACATAATTTTAGCACATCTCTCTCTCAAAGTATGTTTACGTTCAGATGTTTGCTGACACACTGATGACAATCTTTCTATATGCACACGGGTCGGTAATAGCTTTTGAGAAAGTATTATTGAAGGATATGTTAAAAATTGCTCAGTGGCCAGAAAGCAGTCACCTTACTTAAGTCTAAGTGAAACATAAACAGCCAGTTAGAGACTTCTGGAGATGATAAATAGTCTGTTTGGATCATTTTAAAAGATTCACTAAGCAATGGTTTCTTCTCATAAATGCTAACTGCACTAAAATCCAAAATGTCATCTGAATAAAATATTGTATATGGCCATCCTATTAGGTTAGCTATTGCCTTTAAGGAAGCCGCATACCTAATGGATCTAATTGCTCAAGGAGCATTAGAAAATTCCATTTTTTTTGTAAAATATGTTAGATCATGTTCAAGCAAAAATAGTTTAGTGATTAATATTCTTTCTTTCTAATTCTAGAGATGAAATCTGAAGCGAGCATTGAAATGGTCGACTGAAATTGTAAATAGCGTGCATGTGGGGAAAAGACAGCAGGTTTGTGCTAAATGGTACTTCTAAAATATTACAAAAATAGTGTTCTGGGCATAATTGTATTCCATTAGAGAAGATAGGTGCCTGGCAACAAAGCTGAACAAATGTATACATACTTAAAAAAAGAGTATCTTGATGGAAAAGGCTCTTGTTGTTTAGCTCAATCTGTGTATGCTCAGATTTTGCTGGTGAACACAATGGGAGATGCTGAAGCTGAAACAAATTAAACTAGTTTACAAGGAATGCATTTGCAGGAGCTGGGGGCAAGATGCTTGCCTTTCTGGAAGGTCCTGATGCTCCCTTCAGCAAGAACAGCCAAACACATGTTCATAAGAGAACATTATATGAAAACCACTGAATAAAAGAACGATGCTTTGATATTTTGATGCCCACTGGAAAAATACTAAGACAGTGTTGAGAGTGGGGGAAAGTATAGGTTTTTGGTGTGTTTTTGAGTTCTTTTGAGGTATTAATTTCCCCTTCCTCCAAAGCATGAACTAAATCTGGTAGTGTTCAATATGCCTAAAAAAACCAGGCACATGATATTTCATTTTGGGGTCTGAAAAATGGAAGCAGTCCTAAAACAGTTGACACAACATAAAATGTCACCTACTGTGGCATGAGGCTGGCTATTTTAACACACATATCTTGAAATACGTACAAGGGCAAAGCTGTGACCCATGTGTGTGCAGGCAAAGTGGCAGCTCAACACCGGAGTAGATTCCTGTATGCGTGCTATATGTGTTGCCAAGTTCGTGGTATAAGCTGTAGGAGCCACGCACTGCTCTGTGTAATAGGTTATGGGTATCAGTCGCCAGTCAGTGTCCAGTCGACCTGTTGACAGCTTTAACGCTGATAGGGAATGAGGCTGTGACAAAACGCTCCTTATGAAGTGTAAGGACTTCACACTGCAGCCCCAAACAAAGGTCACATGTGCTCAGGTGGAAAACAAGATAGATAAGTTGTTAAATATGTCACCAGCACATGAACATGTGAAGTGTGAAGCACTCATGAACGCTGGGGATGACACGCCGAGGCTACGTTTCCTGCAACCTGGGCTTTGCCGTGGGGACTAGCGCTGGGTGTCCCAGCTCTGCAGCGCAGCTGGAGGAGCAGCGGTGGGCTGGCGAGGGACTCCCCGGGTCCCTCAGCGGTCGCTTTACTTTAAGCAGATGAGTAACCCTGTTCATTTCAATGCTTACAAGTTTAAAGCCAAGTATGTGCTTAATATTGTGTTTAATTAGGGGCTTAAAAGCGCAGCTGTCTGCCTGATGCATTTTTGTGCACACGGAGCATCTTTCTTAGCTGTTTAACTTGTGGAGCCTGTGGCACACCAGCCTGAACAGCTTGGTGTTACTTTTGGGGCTATCAGAGGGATGTGCCTGGGCTTGGTTGTACATTCCCCTGGGGCACACAAATACATACTCGCCTGGAGAAATGTATCGCTGCTTTCCAGGTGTCAGTTCTCCAATACTAAGACTCTGAATTCTTGTAAATCACTTCAAATTTGGATGTGAGGGAGCAGAATGTTTAAAAACATTGGTTACGTTCCTTTGAGAGGGGTCTTTGTTTCTGCGCTGAGTGGAGAGACCGTGTCCTCAACAAAATGTGCTGTATTTCCTCTCAGGATTATACGGCATATTTCTTCCTCAGGGGCTTTTCTGCTTATGCCTGAAAAATCATTTTACCTACCACTGCCATGAGTTACCTCAGAATCAAAAGGAAATGCACAACTGAAGCACAGCTTGCTGCTGAACGTTAGCCTCTTTTCATGTAATTACAATTTTGTTGTCACTGGATGGTAGAAGACATAGAGGATCAATTCAGTGAAGTCCCTACCTACTTCTTCTGAGGTAGACCAGAGGAAGAAGGAAAAAAAATCCCCAAGCCCAGACTTCTGGCAGCAGAAAGCCAGCAGAGTTTAGGCTGAATCGAGCAGCAAATGCCATTGACATGAAATTTTAGCATCCACCACAGAAACTTAGCATATCGTCCAGCATTTCAAAGGTATCAGCTGTGGCTTGGCGACCTCCAGAAATATTTCCCTTCTTTTCTTCATGAGATGTACAGAGCTGCCCATTGCCAGCTTCACAGCTGTAAGCTTGTTTTTATATTTGTGGCCAGGAGCCGCAGACAAATGGGCAAACACGAGCCCGAATGCTCTCCGGAGCAATGCTGCGACTGTGCCAAGCGCAGAGCCCTGTGCTTCAGTAACACGGGAGTCCAGCCGAATGGCAGGGGTCTGGGAGGTAACAGTCTTAATGCTTCTTCTTAAAAGTGATGGCAAGAGGAACAACTCTTAGGAAGTAAAAAGAAGAGGTGAGGTCAGGTACACGGTATTTTCTGGATAATTCCAAATAGCTGAATTTTGGTTTCTTCCCCCACCACACACATTTATGATTCTCGACCCAGGGTTCTTTTTATGAAAATGGCTGGGGAATTGCTCTTCTTGCAAGCAAAATGACTTCTGGAGGGATTCAACGTTTGTTCTCTAGTATCTCTCATGTGACCAGCCACACACCAAGAAGACCAAATAACACATTTTCAAAGCAAAGAGGTTGCAAATGTTTCAAAGATTGGAATAAGTTTGTGGAAATGCCTGTAAATAAGATATACAGCCACGGTATTTGGATTGGTTCACAAATGATTTGCCAGCAGGGGGAAAAAAAAGGGATGAATATCATCACATAGTTTATTTGCAAAATAAATAAATAAATGAAATAAATCATTCGATCAGCTCTGTTTCTCAACATAAGAGCTCAATGGAAATGAAAGAGGAGTCTGTAGTTCTCATTGCTGAATTACAACAAATTTTTGAGCTTGACTGTGAAAGGCAAAAGTGAATGCTTCGATATTGTTTGACCAGCAGCTGATGAATGCACTCTTTAGAATGTAAATAGTTTTTTTCCAACAACCAGAAATATATAAAATGTGAATAGACTTTATCTGCAAATTGCTTAGACTCCTACTTGCTCTCATAGGGTGTGGGGAGACACAATTAAATTAATACAGTAATTGGATTTCCCCCCCTACACACCTCATAGCTCACATAAAGCCTATTTCATAGTGATACCTTTTGAAACTACAAAGACAAGAGAGAAATCATATTTGCTCATTAAGTAGCTGATGATGATTTGAAAGACCAGACAGGCAGCAATAAGAAGTCCCCCAGGTCTACAAGAAATATGCAGTCAGTCAGTTTTTCAGTTCCCCATGAAAGTAAACATTTTAAAAAAATTTCCTTTAAAAAAAAATCTTTTTATCATAAATATAATCTGGAATAAAGGTCAACTACAGACTAAATCTCCTGGAAAGATTTAGACATTTGATAACTCTCTAGCATGCCTTGTCAAGCAGTCATTGATTGTGAGCATTAGCCAGAGGTATATAAACACTTATAAATATTGTATGCAGAAGACTAGCTGCACTTAGATTGATGATTAATAGGTCTGCTGTTGGTAATCTATGGCATCTCTTTTGCATGAAGAAAGCAATTAGAAACACATTTCCGAATATCCCAGACAGACCTTAGATGATACACAGCATAAAATTGAAATCTTGAAGTACCTGCATGCAAGAGTCTAAATTAAATGTACAGATACAACCCTAGCATTCCCTGTTGTAGTTATTAGGAAACTATCAAAGTTCTTAGGCTGAAAATGAAATTTATTTTTCTCTTATCTTTCTGCATGATCCCTAAATATTTTTTGTTTTTGTTTTTTGTTTTTGTTTTTGTTTTTGTTTTTCTTTTTCTTTTTGTTTTTGTTTTTCTTTTTCTTTTTCTTTTTCTTTTTCTTTTTCTTTTTCTTTTTCTTTTTCTTTTCTTTTGTTTCATTTTTATATATTACCCTGTGTTAAAAAATTAGAACAAAATCTATGGCACCTGTCTAGCATTTGTAAGCAACAACGCAATTATAAACTATTTATTTTGTGGAACTAATGAGTTAGGAATCAGTTAGGAAATGAACCAGGATTAAGGCAGCACCCTTTAAAGGGTTGAAACTCATCACTGAGTGGTGTTTTCCCCAAGTCCCCACTGGTGTGGCCTGTGCACTGGGCAGCTTTCCCCCGGCTCACCCCAAGGGGACCACTTGGGGAGCAAAGGCACTTCTTCGTCTGGGGGAGGGTGCAGTTTATCGCACACGTGAGTGTGGGGTAGCGGCAGGGCTGGGAGGGATGGAAAGCCCCCAGATGTGAAGGTTCCTTGAGAGGGAAGGTTAAACCTGCCAAGGACTCATGTGGCTTGGTAAGTTACGTGGATTTAAGTAACACAGAATAAAGTAGTGGATAATTTCCTCTTTCAGAAGCCTTCTTAAACGTCTGGTTTTCTAAGGCAGTGAAGATCAGTGGATCACTGTCTGCGAGTACCTCAGTCAGCCGTCCTCCCACTCTCAAGCTCAATTTCAGTCAAATTTGTCAGATAGGTAGACGCATGGTCTAGGGCCCACCTGCAGCCTGTGGGACCCTCAGGTTCCCCGGCCAGTGAGCAGCCCATGGGGCTCACGTGGGACATGTGTGCACTCATCCCCCCACGCTCTCCCTGGGGAGACCCATGGGGAAGGGTGGGGATGGGGGGGAGCTGAGACCAGCGTGGTGGGAGCTCAGGCAATGCTGAAGGATTGAAAGAAAAAGAGCTACTTGTGGTGGAGGGAATCAGAGGGTGAGGAAGACGATGGTATTTGGAATACACATCCAAAGTAAACAAAGCTTCGCTATTCTGTCACTTGTAGAGCTTCCTGACTGTGTAAGAGAATTATTTGCTATCCTATGCTACTGTGCGTTGCTTTTTATTTTCGGAAATAGATGTTCAGGGTTTTTTATTATTTTAAATTTCTGTTAGCATATCTGTAATTTTGTAAAAGAAATTATGAAGGCACTGGAACAGCATACTCAGAGATAGCATTTGTATTACAGTTTTACCTGAGGGAGAATAATTATTAATGTGTTTTTAATTTTTTTTTTTTTAATTAGGGAATTAACCCCTTCATAACTCCCCCAATGAAGTTTTGGGAAGGAAAACATATCTAATTGTGAGTTTCTCCGCTTAGTTCATTAGAGAATAATGGAGTGCTTGATTAAACCATAATTTTATACTAAACCCCAGTTTTGGAATCCTTTAAAGTAAGAAGGAAAAATCCCTTCTTCTGTCCTGAAATTTCTCCTGCTGATTCTCAGGCAAGAGAAGACTTTTTCAATCTTCATACAGTTTGGTTGTAAAGACTTCGTATTTCTGCATTAACCGCCACAGCATGCTGTCGATAAGGGGTCTTTCTTCGCTTTGTCTTGATACCTTTAAAACACAGAAACATTTGAACTCAAAAAGTCTTCAAACTTGGCTAAAGATCTGGATTCAACCTTAAAGCACAAGATAATTCATGTCCAGTTTAAAGTCATATCCTTAATCTATTGTACCTACAAATCGAAAGGGTCACCAAACCACCAGGAGATCTTTCGTAGCTACAGTAGGTGCCCCAAGCCCTCAATGCAAACAGTGGGCAAAAGTCTGATGTTAGACACAGAGAGAGGTTCAAACTTTCCTCTGAATTTCCTTACTTTGTGCATCCAAGGTCAGAACCTTAATGTTATCTGAATATATCGTGTTTTGTGATTTAATAAAGCAATGTTAGAGGCTAAAGGTCTGCCTGCTGAGTGAGTTATTTTTAAAATGTCCTTCAACTTTACGAGACTCTTGAGGATATAGTAACTTCTTTTATATGAGTAAAGTCATCAGGGAGAGTGCTGGTCAGGGGACGATAAAACTTATGATAGCAGCTATTGACCCATTTTAATTTTGCTGGTGTTCGCAACTTTGAGTTTCCTATACAGCTGTATGTAAATTAAACCCTGAGTGTGTTGTTCAACAACTACTTAGAGCCAAAGAGCCTACAGAGCCCTGCCTCACTTGAACCATCCTGGTCAGCAAAACCTGGTGGAAACGTCTGTGCCACTTGGCAGCTGGGCCCTTCTAGAGCTTCCAAAAGGCAGTGTTCCCTCCTTTTCTTTTTCCCTTTTCTCTTTTCCCTTTTCCCTTTCCGCAGCTAGTATTAAAAATCACATCAAGTAACAATTTCCCTTAATTTAACATAGGATTTCAAACACACCTAATTATTAATGTCATCCAGTTAGGCTCTTAAAGAGCCAGGACTATAACAGGGACCTGGAAATGTCTCCTGAGTCAGTGTATCACCATTTGCGACGTTGTAAGCTCATTTATTCTAGTTTTGTCCTAACTTGTGAGTTCGACTTCCAGTTTTAGGTGTCCCCTTGTGTAAGAAGACTGACTGCATTCTCTTTATCTCTATTTTATATTGCACCATTGTATTTTACTGCACTATTTATTGCAAGTCTCACCTATTCCTTTTGGTCTAGAGGTTGCCTGGAGTGGCAACCTCTTACAGCTGATGCTATCTGTGCCATTCCTAGTTATGACCATACAGGTCTCTTGGTACATCAACTCATTCACAGTTCCCTGTTGGACAGAAGCCGATCCAAGTCAGTAGGTGCCGATCCATGCTCTCTGGTGCCATCCTGCAATTCAGTAGTGCTAAACAAAGATCAGAAGCTGAGTCTGTATTTCCTATTTAATGCGTGCTTTGGTATTTTGACGAGTTTTTCCGTGCACTTGAGGATAACAGGAGTGGTAGGGGGAAGGGGACAAAGGTGCTACCTTTCAGCTTACGCTATGTTGAAAATGGCTCAAACTCCTGCCCATTAAATTGTGGCCCATGATCAGAGATTACTTTCCCAGGCATTACAAGTGGGAGTTTTCCTATCTAATTTTAGCCATCTAAAAATGAAGTATCTCATCAAAGGTAAATGTTTAGACTCTGTCTGTAGTAAATAGAGATAAAATGAAGATCAATTGCTACAGAGAGCAATTAATTCTACTACCTTAGATAACAATCC
The DNA here is from genome assembly GCF_000690835.1 of Fulmarus glacialis. Classification (NCBI taxonomy): domain Eukaryota; kingdom Metazoa; phylum Chordata; class Aves; order Procellariiformes; family Procellariidae; genus Fulmarus; species Fulmarus glacialis. The sequence goes on from NW_009217816.1 coordinate 54,542, forward strand.
TAGAATGACATGAAAATGATGAATACTTTCAAAGCACCTCATTTTCTTCACTTACTGGAGAGGGAATCTAAATAACTAGCTTAGACCAGGTACTCACTTTTGGACAGCTAAAACGAAATTATATGAATGCCACTACCGGGTCTAATGAAAATACGATTTGACAAGCAACTCTTTGTTTGTAGAATCTTTTACAGGGACTGACCTGGAAATGAGAATTATTGTCTAGGACAGTTGTTTTCCTATTTCTCAAGCTTCCACATATCTGTGTCTGCTTTGCTCCAGGACATCAGTTATTCCCCTGCTGCCATGAAGGACTCAACTGGTTGACCTTGCAAAACACCTTTCTCCATGTTTCTCTTTTCTGAAGGTCAGCATCTCCATTATTTCAGTTTGATTTTTTGATCAGAACACGATGATAATATTGGTAATTTTTTTCTGCAGGTACCTTCAGCTTTGGAAGATGACCTGGCAGTTCACACTCCTTTTGAAATTGAACTGAAAGAAAAGAAATGGCCAGTGACTTATATGCACTGCAGGTTTAAACTCAGCTCCTTAGATTTTTGTCAAAGGTGAAGTGTCTGTGCCTTTAACTATTAAATCTTTTTCAAATTTGCATGACTTTTATAACTCATACATTGCAGATGGAAAAAATAATCTTATTTTAGGGAAGTAGACTGTTTGCTGAGCCCATTTTGATAAAGACATTAAATCATTTATAGTTGTTTCAGCTCATCTGGGCTTTATGTAACGACTTAAAATTTTACACATGTGGGCACACCTTCTATACTTGAGTGTGGGTCTGCTATTCAACCTGTGAGATGTAAATCAGTGGCCTCCGGGTTTGACCTCATTGTTTTAGGAGGACTCTGGCACTTCCTTGCTTGAAAGCATTTGTGGGAAACTTATTTATATGTTCCTAGGCTTATGGGACTTGAGATTTACTATTTTATGAGAGTATTGTGTGGAGCTCTTTGTGCTAAGTTTCTGAATTCTTACTTTGAGTAATTCGTGCCATTCTGTTTCTGTCATTTTTACATTCTCTGTAGTGGCTTTAGCATCAAACACTTTGGACATTCCTTAGCATCAACCCGAAGTAAACAAACGCCTTTGTATGATATATTCTCTTTTTTCTTTATTTATTTCTTCTTATTATTATTTTAAGTTAAGAGTTAATCCCAAGCTTCTAGTAATCAGTTTTTCTGGGTGTTTTCTTCCAGTTCTAATCACCATCTGGTCTCTTATCACGAGCTCAATTACCATGATTGCTAACTGCAATTGCAAGATTAGCTCTTTAGTCTTAAATCAGTCACAAACTCTTCTAGATTTTCACCTTCTGTTTGTTTAAAACTTCTCTCTGAACTATTTCACTTTTATGAGTAGTAACATCCTTCTCAAATTAGCCTCATTTGCCCGAATTAACTGAAAACGATTACAAATTTTTTTTTAGAACCAGCTATTACCATAATTTTTCTTCTAGCTGTCGTCTTTTTGACTGATGCATTCTGCTTGCATGTAGAGAGGAAGTAGTGAATTAATACATTCCTATAACTCAGGAAAATATTTAAATGCTTTTTACCAGGTGCGGGCCAAAACTGCCCCTGCATTGCTTAGAGTGGCCTTATGACACATGGGCCTTCAGTGAGAGCCATATTGAAGCATAGTCTCCCCACAGTCTCGTAGCCTTTTCTCTGACAATTGAATGTGATTTTTCACGGTGCAAGAAGGGGTAACTCCTAGCTGGTCAGCTTCACCGTTGCACGCATGACAAACAGATTACTTTTTCTCCCTTAGATAAGTGGGGAAGTGTCACGTTGCCAGCAGGTTTTGTAAAACAGGCAGAAGCCCCCAAAACACCCCTAACCTGCTACCTGAAATCCAAATGTTGGGATAGGCCCAAAATCCTGGTAAAGGATTTATCATTACTTTAACAACTTTAAGTGATATAATAGCACAAAAGTTTCTCCCTAAAAGGACTTCTTTGCAATGACATACGTTTCATTAGCATATCTCCTTTCCATGAGATAAAAAGTGTGAGATGTATGGTGAAACATCACATACATCTGGGAGATAAAGTGTAAGAATATATTACTTCCATTTAGTTCTCCATGAAACTGAACTCTTACACTTGGAGGAGCTTAGGCATCCAAGCTGCAGGCAGCAGCAACATTTACCATTACACTGATGACTACACAATTATTTTAATTTTCCTTGAAAGTAATAATTACAGTGAAGAGAGCCAGCCAAACCCTTTCAAGACCAATTAGGTTGAGTCAAGCTGAAAAAATCCAAAGGGGATGAATTTGGCTGAAGAAAGACTACCCACCAAAACCAAAATATCATACAAATTGTCTCAGAAAAGCAAAATTGTCAAGTGTTCATTTGCTCAATTCACATGCATCCTGTTCCAGAAATTCTTCAGTAGTACTTACATTTGAAACACTTGTATTGCTTTTTCTTGTTTCCTCTACATCTTTTTTTTCCATGGAAGTGACAGTATTTTCTTTGTCAAGCCTCAAGCAAAATACCTTAGCATCTGCTGGAAGAATATTTACCTCAAGGAGCACCAATTCTTTCAAGAGTAGACATAGGTTTTCTATTTTCTATAGTTGATTTATTATCCTTGTTGTTTATAAAATTTTAGTATAAACAGAACAAATTCTGCAATAATTCAGAACAAACATCAAACAGTTTGCCAAGTTTCCACATTAACCCCCCATACCAATCCCTCCTCCAGCTTTGACATCAGGTTGTTATCTTCTATTTCTCCGCCCTTCTCCTTCCTTACTACCTCTCAAAGGTAGTAAGGTGATGTGTCTCATGGTTTGAACATCACAGCGCACAGGGAACAAGATGGAGCAGCACCCAAGGTCTAGACCTCCTGGAGAAGGGTCAAGCAGCAGGGGCCTGACTCCTGAGCATGGTGACTCGGTGCTTAGTGAGTTCAAAGGAAGAAGTGGTAACACAAGAGGATGCATGAGTGGCTCTGTTGCTATTTTGGGAGACCAGGGCAAATTTCCTGACTTGGATTTCTACTCAGATCTGAATGGAAAGTCAGTATCTAAACTCTTTGTAGGGTGAAATGAATGGGAAATAAACACTACAGGGGCTACTATGAAATACCCATTCAGTATGGTGTGTGCATTGCTGGGGGTTGTATTTATGTACTTAGTTTTCCAAAGTCTCCCAGAAGGGGAACAGAATCATAAAGTCTCCAAAAGGATGTACTCCAGAAGAAATAAAGTGGTTGCTTGGTTGCATCTTCTCATGTCTTATGCACAGGGCCTTAATTGGGTGGGTCTTTGTTGGGGTTGGGGATAGGTGAGGAAGGAGACCAACCAGTTAACAGAGGTAATAGAAAACCATCAGAACCCTATAATCACACCTCGCTCTGTGTTAATATGCACTGTGGAAGGAACTGCCATTTGCTGTTGCTCTCAGGTACATGTTGTTAAGGCCCTGAGGGCACTAATAAGTCTTAATGGCTCTAAACACCCTCACCTGGGGCCTCCACCCACACCCATGAGCCCAGGAGCTCTATTTAAGCCCAGGTCTGGGCTTTCACTCCCTGTTTGAGCTTTGTTGGAGGAGGATTGGTCTTTAGTTCTGTCTGTGCCTGTGGAGTTTCTTGATCTGGACCTCAACCCCTAGGCTGACTTCCTGGCATGACCTTGTCCATCACTACAGACTGGCTTGGCAATTACTGGACCTGGTCCTAATGCTGACATGTAGACTGGTTTCCTGCTTGATGTCAGACCTGTTTTATTGCTAGGATATTGCCTTATGATCTAGACTCCTGGTTGGACTTGGGCACTGCTAAACCTTCTCTTCTTGGACACTGTGGAGCTAGGCCTTGTCTGGTGAGGCCCCTCTTCTTCTTGCTGTGAGATCCTCTTAGTGGCCTAGCCTGTTCTTGCTATACCCTGACATGCGTGGAGATTCCTGCAAGGCTTCCAAGCAGCATGGAGGATACCTTACTGAGGGTGAGCCTGTAGTGTGGTGCCAGAGGGGTTGTGCAGCTAGGGAACAGTGAGATTGCTGAGGAAGAGCATGCTGTTCTTCCTCACAGATTACTTCCTCTAGTGAGAACAGCTGGGCTCTCTCCTATGGCTTTTTCATGTATTTGTTTGCCCTCAGAAAAACATCTGGCTGCTGACCTCGTGAACCAACCCCTACACATGTTTGAGGCACTGAAGTGAAGAGCATCTGGAGGTAAATGTCTGCTGTCCTAGGAACAAATAGTGGCTGTCTTCCAAGTGCTATGAAGTGCTGCCACAAAAGCACCACAACTAGGTGAGGCACATGGGGCTGGTGTGCCCTGCTCTCTGCTGAATATGTGACTTCGTTTGGAAGTGGTGCTTGAATTGTAATGCTTCAGGTACAGCTTGTGGGGGAAGCCTTGCCAAGGTTAAGATAACTCCCCACCTGATTGTGAGCTAACCAGTACACAGGAGAGCAACTCCCAGCTAATTGGAGGCACAAGATGTACATCGAAATAGGATGAGAAGCTTCTAAAACAGGAGGCGGAGAAAGTGCACTCCATTCAAAATCCATTAATGGGAGCTTCAACCAAACTCAAGCAGTCATTTCGAATGCAACTAAAGGAAGGTAAAAGTGCTGAGCTTTATTGCTTTTACTGATAGGACTGTACTTTTTGAAGCAGTATGCTGCACGTATTTAAATGCTTCCACGTAAATTTAGAAATATAATTTCTACTGATGCCTCTCAGAAACAGTATTTGAAAGATACTTTGTGTGTCTGTGTGCCTTAGTGTTACTCAGTGAGGATTGCCACAACTGCCAGGTGCTAAAAACCCTTCTGAATAAGACTTAATGGGAACTGAAAGGATACTAAAGGCAAATATTCAGATACTAATAAAACTTTCTACTTGTGTCAATAACAGGACAAATATTACTATGTGTGCACACCTACATATTATTGCAAACCCTTGCTGGGCTGGACTTGGCTTGGAAAAGTTGTCTTTGTATGGATGGTATTTGTCATCTCAGCTGAGTTATGCATCTGCCAGAGCTGGCTGTACTTGTGGTGCAGGTATTGCTCCATCTCCTTCGAGCTGGTGAGGTTTCTGTTACCTTACTTCAGGGAAGGGAGCAGTGAATTAATCTTTTTGTCTGGGAGGTAGCAGCTCTGTCTAACCCTGCCCCAATGCTGGCTGGGGTAGGAATGCCTTAGGGAAAGGAAGTATATCTGTGTGGTGGTAATGGCTACACTGCTAAAAGAGGGTGCTTGAGACTATGTAACAGTGACAGTGGATTTTATATATAAAGTCTCTTTGTCAATATGTATATAATGTATTAAAAGGCATGTCTTGTGATTGATTGTATATGTACAGCTGCATGTGAAGTTATCCTTCGTTAGGTTATTTTTGGTACTCCTGTGATGGTTCTAGGTCACTTGGACCTTCTGTCAAGTTGACTTTTGGCACAGGTTCATGTGGTTAGTCAGGCATCTGAGTTCTCCATGGGACTGGGACTCCTAAAATATTTTTCTGAGTTTGATGCTTTGTGCCCTCAAAGTAAACATGACCTATACGTTGCATCATATTCCCACCTTCCAGAACGAAGAGCTATAGGAGTAGCCTAGTAATTTAGGATGAGGGAGAGGAAAACTCTACCCAACTCATAGATATTTCTAGGTGTGGTTCTAACTGAGCATATGATTAGAACTGAACAACTTACTGGGTTTATTCTCCTTTTTTTTTACTCATGAAATGGTCAGAAACAGACTGCAATATTCTTGAATTTACTATTTGTTCAGGACTTCTACACACTCAGTTTTCTCTCTTTTTTTAATCTACGGAGGGGGGCTGAGCAGTTTCATTGGCATTCAGCTTCTGAGCTGCATTTTTCCTTATCAGGAGAAAGCCTTTAAATGACTTGCAGACTAATAGAAGATAAACAAGTACAGGGATTTTTTTTTTTATACTTAACTGTTGCACATGTCACTTAAAGTTTGTGATCTCACATTCTTAAGAGACCCACTCATCTGCGTGGGGGTGGCCATCTTCCTCCTTGCATGGAAGGATTCCCTTGGGGTGGAAAGTGGGGAAATTCTAATGGGCTACAAAATGATCTCTCTAAATTCTTGATTGCTTTTAATATTGAGGATGTAGTAGCTACTAGTGTTATTAATCTTATTTCCTTCGTTTGATTTTTCTAGGTCTTCCTTGAAGATAGAGAGCAGAGAGAGGTAAAGTTTTTGTGAGATGCCATGTTAACTGTTGGGTGCTTGTCTTTCATAGACATGTCTATGAGTCAGCTGACTGCGTAGTGGCTGCCTAGTTCCTCCCAGAGGGCGATGCAATGAAACCTATGTTCTAGAAAGTGTATGTGTAGGATGCATGGATTTTGATGGTTGCAGCAGGAAAGGAGTATTTGTTTTTGCTGTGGAAATGTGTTGCTGTATTTTATATTCACTTTAGTGTGGCATGTTTTCATCTGGTGTAATGCTTGGAATAAGAGTTTAGCAAAGCTGGAGAGACAGAAGTGTAAATTCTGAGGAAAAAGGCAGAATCTAATGGGTGGCACCTGTTAAATACTCATCTGTACTGGTCCCAGGTCAGGATAGTGTGATGGTCAGGGCTTCTATGCATGAGCTTTCTAGGACATAACATGCTTCATCTGTGCTCTCCTGGCAATATGTGCTTCTACTTTGGCTCTTAAAAACTTAAATATCTGAAAGAGCACCTGTTTTGTTTTTTTCCAGTTGTAGTGGATGATTAAATAAAAGCTATTACTACATTTCACCAGTCTTACCTCTCAACACTATCATGGCCACAGCACTACTATAAAACTTATTCCTTTTCTCTCATGACACCTTCATGTTGGAGGAGGTACTGTCCCAGAGCCTGTATTAAATCTACACCAGTGCAGAAAGCACTGTCTGATCTACTCAAACTAGTCACAGAAGCTGGAATCATGAGCACTCTCCAGTGATGCTTAATCAAATCTGCCTCAAGGAAACTATGGTAGAAAACTCATGGCAGTGACAGCTTAGTCTTTTTTCAAGGCTGAAAATGTGTTATTAGGAAATGTTTCTGCCCCATATCCTGTGATGGTTAGGGTTACACAGTGTGTACAGTGTGGGAATGAGTGGGATGGGGAACTATCAGGTTTCCAGATCTACTGACACAGAGGACCCTTGCTTATTATGCTGGAATGCATCCTAATGTCTTTGCCTTGGCTTTCTAGTCTTGTCTGCTTGAATTCCCTTCAATACCATTTCTACCATGGTCACTAAAAGCTTGTTTGAGAGGAATATTGTACTATGATGGGTTTTGAGATGTACAGATAGTTTTAAGTTTTGGTTACTGTCAAATGAAATTAAAAAAAAAAAACAAACCAATGTGCATCATCCTTTCCACAAGGAGTGTAATTAGATCCTTGCCTAGTTCATTTAAGTACTTGTGTGCCAAGGCTTTGGTGAGAAATGAGGAGGAGGGAGGTTCTTTCTGTATGTCAGGCAGTGGCCTTTAACATAAAACCTGCTATTTTGGTATGAATATTGGAGGCAGCAATCTTCAAATTTGCTTTCAGATGACATTTATGAGCTAAACTCAATCATTTATATTAGTGGAAAGCTGACATTGAAGGAACTTGTCTTTAAACCAGAGTGGATACTTGGGAAACTTTTTTACATTAGAATACCTCTATTTATAGGATGGATTTAGATGGGGAATCTGGCAAGCTGCCCCAATAGTACAAATCACTGGAACTTTTTGGTCCTTTTGTGAATATCTTATCACTTTAACATCACATCCACAAGACTGTAATAGGAGCCCTGGTTATTTATAAATGTATAGATAAATTGCAGGGGGAAAGGTTTATTTTTTTTATTGAAGAAGCAAAGCACAGAAAGTTAGCCTGATTTATGTGTAATTATGCATACAGCCAGATCTTGGCGTGAACTAGGGAAAAATCTTTTGTTTGAACTTTCTAGTGCTTATATTCAAATTTTTAATTAACTTTTTCTCTGCAATTCTCAATATGTTTCTATTGTAATTCTCAATATGTTTTGATAGCATTCAGGGAACAAAAGGTAAGCCTTACTGTGGCTAATTTAACACCTGTAAATTCCTGCAGATGAGCAAATAAAGAATGCATAGCCTTTTGGGAGGGAGGGGGGAAAACTTAAGCCTTATGTTATAAAAGCAGTAGTTCAAATGCTGTTTAGATTGATTCATTAATTAGAAGTTGTATTTTCCATCTGTGCAATTATAAACAGATTAATTCTTGTAATTTAATGCAGGTAAAATATAAAATACAAAACATTTCAAAGTTTATTAATTTTTTAAAAAGTGAAATAGACCTGTGGCCAAAATGTCAGGCCAGGATTATTTCCACACCTTTTTCATGTTCTTGACCTCACGCTTTATTTGGGGGATGGGAGAATTCTTTAAAGTCTTTTTTTATCTCTGAAATATTTATGGCCTTAAAAGAATCACACCAGTTCAGTAAGGAACTGCAGCTGATGCATAATCTTAAATTTATGCACAGTTTCAGTGTCTTATTGAATACTTACTGTCCCATTCTGCACAATATGGTATATGAATTTCAAGTTAGTTGACCAAAATTGAATCACATAAAAACTTGTGCGGAAGCCAGCCTTTGTACTATGCAGTTTGAAATTTTTTTTCTAATGGATTGTGCCTTGAAACTGATTTAAGAATGCTTTGAACAAAACTTAGATAACTTCATTTTAAATCTAGAAATTCTCAAGAGAAGAAAAACTTGGAGTTTAAATTCTGGTATGTGCAGGATGCTTTTGCCATAAGGAATAGACTAGAAGGCTTGGAAGGACTTCATAAGGATTAGATCTTGGCTCAGAAGCGGTTAAATAATGCAAAACCACAAAAGCTTAAATGACACTGATCTTCCTACACTGCAAGAATTTCTCTAGAGTTAATTGGCTGTAGGTATAGGTGAAGAAGCTGAGCATCCAGAGACAAGAGTAAAAGGAAGCAGTTGGGAAGTGAGTTCAGGAGGATTTTTTAGGGAGACGTGACAGAACTGAGCTGCATAAAGTTGTCTCCGTGCCCAAGATCCCATGTAATTGGTATATAATATTTGTTAAGTTTGCACATTTTGTACTTTTTTAATGAAACTTCTTCATTGTGATTTTTGTTTTAAAACTAAATGGCACTTTTCCTTGTGAAAGCTGGTAGGTCACTAATTCATGCTGCTGCTGTGCCAGGTTGAAAAGACAGTTGCAGATGTTGTGCTGAGGTGAGACCTACTGGAGTTGCTGGTGGTAAATTGCAATGGGATTATAGTTTTATAATCCTGATTTTAGGAAAAGAGGAACATAGACTTAGCACAGTAACAACAGAGGTGCTAAAACTGAGAGCATTCTGGAGTAGCCTGAGGGTTTCTGATGTGCAATTAGCTCCCAAACTCAATTCTTCTTTTTGGCTTTGGTGTTGGGAATGAACCCATGCTGCCTCAAGATGAAATCCCCCAGTCTCTGTGCCTCCTGAACTGCAAAGAAGGGTTCTGATACCTTTATTGTAGTGTGGTTTTTAATGGAATTTAAATGTGAGTAATTACATTTCTTTGGATGATACATACGTAAGACTGGTATTTTCTGAAAGGCTAGCATTTACTGTGCCTTTACTGCTTTCTTTTCTCTTCTGTCTTCCTGTTATTCACATACGTGCTTTGAAAAGAGAAGGTAAATCAATTGACTTCTGAAGTCAGGGTATATTGCCTTAGAATGTGTTTAAAATATCATCTCAGTATTCCCTCTTAGAAGTAACTTTCATCTAATAATACTTTAAGTTCCTGGCTTTAATGCTGTGCCTTCAGCTGATTTGCCTTGACTCTCCTGAACATGCCATGGATAGATAAGCACTTAATGTATGTCAGGCTGGGTTTTTGCTGTAGGCATCTTTACATGGATATGTATGGGGAGAACCTCATTCCTCTGCACACATCAGAAAGATCAGCTGTGAGCCTGCTCCAGCTGGCAGGTCTATCATCATGGCACTGGCACAGTGCTCGTGTTGGCAGGGTCTGTCACCCTGATCCTAGGGCTGCATAAATGGTTTATACAGCTGTTGGACTAGAGTTGGCGTACAAGTCACGGTGAGGAGAGGAGTTCAGGTCCTCTCATGCTCCTTTGGGTAACTGTTAATGCTGAGGAAAAGCAAATAAACTAATTTTTGAGCTGTCTTTTCAAAATAGACATTCTTTCACATTTAAGTGTTAAAAAGTCATGTGGTTAGAGGTGCTTATGTAGAGTGCCAAAAAGCACTTGAGTTTAAAGAAAAAAGCTTCTCCTAAGTTTTTGTGCATACTGAATGACACTTCAAAAAGTCAAGCACAAAATGGAATTCATCAAAATGTTTTTTTGGTTGACAACAAAGTTTTACTCCTTATTACTTTCATTACTCTTATAGCTATCATTTTGCAAAAAACAGGCAAGATGTTTCCAGAATTCCTACCCTGAATAATGAACTTGGTGTTACTGAAGGCAGCATGGAGTGGAAAATTTTCTATTGACACAGACATTATTCTTCAAGATTATTCTGACACTTTTACTGCTTGTTAAATGTGGGAAGGGTAGGAGAAAGTGGAGAGCTCGGGGCGTGCACATGTGTATGTATGCATGAACAAGGCTATGTGTGACTAAAGTTAGCTTTTTATGAGTCTCCAGAAATTTCAGCTCTTATTTTGAACAAAGGTTTAGGAACGTGCATAATTCTTCTGAATTGCTGATCTAAATAATTCACCTAACCTTTTTTAATTAACAAGAAGAGGGCTCCACAGTGTCTAAATCAGAAGACTGAGTCTTGTTTCTGCCAATTACTTGCATATGATTTGGGGATGCTATGTATTTTTATATATTTAAGTTTTTTTATATTTTAATTTTCATGTTTAATTTTATCTTGCTGTAATACTGCCTTGATTCCTTGGAAGTGGGCTGACTGATCTTGGTGAGGCAAAAGTACTTGATGCCAGGTGAGCACAGGAACAGTTGGTACCAGGCTTCTCTGCCAGAACACCAAAATAATTCTGATTAAAATTATAAGCACCTTTAAAAGGAAAAAATCATGGGCAAATAAAGTGCAAATTCTTGTGCAAATTATGTACGCTGTAAAACTTGTCTTTTCTGTGCTTTAACTGCTGTTCATTGTGATTTTTCAAAGTCAAATTGAACTACTTTACAAAAGCCTATGCTGTTCTATTCTGCACACGCTATATGTTTAAAGTAAACATCCCCTGTGGTTCCTACCCTGTAGGTTTAACAGTCCTGGAAGTGATTATGATGGCTCAGAAAAAATTGCCTTTTCCCCGCCCCCTGAGCCCAGTGCTGCAGCAGCTGCTCTAAGGTAGTGAAGGGACCTTTGTGGGGAGGGTGATGCAGGTGATGTAGCTGTAGGGGTGTTGATGCCAGATAAAGAGATTACTCTCCCCAGCCAGAGACCGCTGTCCTGTCAGACTTGTCAACTCAGCTGCTTGTGAGAGCAGTGTCTGCCTCATTTCAGTTGAAATGCAAAGGTTTTCCTTAAACTGTGTAAAAAAAGAAAAAAGTTTGCTAATCTAGCTTCTGAGCAGTTGAGTGGGCAGCCTGGGGAGAAATGCTTTCCTCAAGTTCTTAATATTGAGCTCAATTTTTTTAAAGCCAAAATTGCCTCCACCACCACCGGCCTCCCTGGGAGCAGACCTTGTATAGATGCTTGCCCATCCCTGCCCTGCTTGGCCAAGGCAGGGTGTGCTCCGGCCGTGGCTGCACGGCTGCTACTGCAGCGTGTGTGCTGGCAACCCCCCTTGCCTTGGGGCTGGCCCAGATGCCTGCGGGGGACAGCTGGGCCCCCTTGCTGCTTGTAGTGGTAATTAATGCCATGAACTTGGGTTGGGTAGGCCATGGGCCCCGCACTGCTGGGCCTCCCACCCCGATGGGTGGGAAATAGTGCAGGTTAAATCCTTTTTCACAGTGGGTGTGAGGTTGTTTATGTGCTTTGCTGAGGGTCGTTTGTTATGAAACATTGACTGTTGCAAACAACCTTAATCCACTCTAATTTTTCATTGTTTTGGTTGTGCAAGGTTTTGACAGGCAGAACGCAGTGCCTGCTGCTTCTAATTCGTTGAACGGTTTGATCTTACTTGTGCCCTAGGTCACGGTTGTAAATCTTCTTGCTTGAACCACACAATTCCCCATTTGCAGCCCTGTTATTCCAGATAGTCCTAAAACCCATTTTCGGTACTAAGGCACATGCCACTTTCTGGTTTTGCATCTACAATATATAGCCTTAATGTGAATTACTCGGCAGTCCCAATGTGCTTATACTCATTCATTAGTGCCATAAAAGCCTTGAGATTTATTTAGTAAGTCTTGATATGCAGAATACTTTACTTTCATTTTAAATGGTATTGTGTCAAGGCCTTTCTAAAATTATATCTGTCTAAAACTTAGTAGCTATTGGCTTTAGAACTGTGTTTAAAATAACTTTGTCAAGGCATATTTGAGTTTTTATTGCCGCATTAAACCACTTTTTATTGTGTCATAAAATGCATAGGCAGTATTTACACTTCCAAATATTTTAAATATGTAGCCAAGCCCTTTAGAAAAGATGATATATTGGCATCACTCACTTCAGTGAGGTCTTGCTTAGCAAGAATGCTGCACTGTGTCATCTTCTTGTTATTGTATGGATGTGTTTGCTGGAGTAGACATAACATCTTGGTTAATGTATCTTATGTGGGTAGAGAACTTATGTGATAGGCAGCCCTTAATGGAAGGCTTACCCTATGTTGCTGCTGTGGAGAGGCACTGCTGGCCTGAGGAATTGGAAATCAGGAGAGCAGGAGTCTATTCACAGGGCTGTTACTGAGCCATAGTTGCCTGACCTTGAATATTCTTGAGCAAATCACTTAACTCCTCTGAGTTACTGTGCAGGGTTTTTTTTGTGAAAACAAGTAATGAGTTACTTGAAATAACTACTCTGAAAAGTGTTTGGATACCTGTAGCTGAAAGATTCTGGCAACATATGCTATTACTGCGTATGCTACTTTTCTGTATGATTCAAAAGTCCTTTGCATCAAAGAGGATATTTTTGACCATTGTTTTTCCATTAGACATTGCTCATTGAGAATAATCCTGGATATGTTCCTTAGCAGTGCATAGAAATCCTTTGCATGCTAAGAATGATGTGATTGCTTTGCTTGAGTGCCTGTGAATTGCTTTGGCAGAAGTACAACTTCATATTTTAAAAATATTTATTCCACGTTGTCCTATTAATGTACCTTAGCACCGTTCTTGAGGGACTTGTTCTAGCACTGATGGGTAGTCAAATTTCTGTGCTAGTGCAATCTCTTGCATCAGCTGACAAGCATGCTATTTCTACAACACACATTTGACCTTTAAAAACTGGCCTTGGATCACTTAGCTGCTTCACATTCATCCCAAAATTGCTATGACACTTTAATGGGGATGAGCCCGATGTTCAGGTTTCATTGTGAAGCCTATTTGGAAGTGGGATGCAAAGTACGTAATGCCTACAACTAAACACTGGACTCTAAAGGTCCTCTCTGGGTTTGCCTATTGTTTGGTGCACGTTTTTCTTGGACCTTGGTGGGTAGGTGGATAACAAAAAATATAAGTGTACTGATGCTTTTAGCAGAGTTGTCATCTAGATTAATTGTTGGACCCAAGCTTGGTCAGGAAGTTTTAGCTTTTTGGCTTTGTTTTTGTTGGAAAACCAAACTGAGTTTTGAAACATATCCTTCCCTCTATCCCTCCAAACTTATCTGAGATCATAAAAGCATTTCTGTTGGAGTTGAAACCAAGTGATGATTTTTTACTTTTGTATTCTGTTATTTTTTTTTTGTGCAGACCTCAAATTGTGGAAGAAAACAGTGAAAGTTGCAATAATTTTTGTATATAAAAGTAAACCAAAATATTTTAATGCTGTCAAAGCTCCATTTTCCCCCATATAAAATAAACACATTCCTTTGAAATGTTTTGGTTTTTAACAAAATGATGTTTTTATGATAGAACTGTTTCCTTTATTTTGACTATTCTAGGGATAGTTTTGTGGGATTCACATTGGAAGAGAGTGACTGATTTGAACACAGGTTATCCTGAACAACCATATTTCAGCTCAGCAGCTCTCCTTGCTTCCCAAAGAGCCTAACAAAGTCTGTCATAAGGGGGATTCTCTTTCCTAAATAAGAAAAAAAAAACCCAAACCAAAAAAAAAAATCACCAAACACCTACCTCCTCTCTCAAGTTCCTAATACAGAAACCAAGGGCTTTTCTAACCTAGGATCCTGAATGAGAGCACCAATTTCAAAGGCTTCCTTTGGAGATTACTAACAGCAGATTGAAGACATCACATCTGGAGATAAGGCTTAAAGAAGTTCAGACCACATGTTTGACAAGTACTTTTTGTGTAAATGAGCAAACTAAGTATTTGACTAAAAATGGTGGAGAATTAAAAAAACCTTCAAAACATGAAAACAAGACATACTTTTTTTGAGGAGTATACTAATGTCTGTTACATCGCTATGTTGGAAACAGTCGTGTGTAACATCCTCTGGGCTGTCCCACCCTCCACACAGCTAATCTAGTCTTTGATCAAAGTCCACTTCAGTCATGCAAGGGCAGGAGGGTTTTACAGGTAAACAGTGTATCTGTATTGAAGATCTGGGGTAAATATGGCAGAGAACTCTCATGAATGTTTCCAGTTTTGTAACTGTTGCAGGAGCTTAATAATTCCTGGGTCCTCTACAGCACACTGTCATCTGCTGTTAGCGGCTCTTAAAGGAAGAAGCTCTGATGCAGATGGTACTTGAGTATTGAGAGGTAATCACCTGCCTAAGGCCTAGAGCCCTGGTCTCTGTGTCTAGAGCTCTGTCAATACGGCTGCACAGCTTGCACCAATGGCATGAATTGCAAGGAAACATTCTACCAGGTTCACAGAAAACAAATCATTGAGTCATGTTTGAGATTAAAATGTGTAATTGTGCAAGTTCCCAGTAAGTGCCCGTGCTCAGGGGCTGAGGAGAGATGTGCTGTGTGAGCTACATGCTAATCAAAACAGCTGGAATTTCCAACACTGAATAAGAGCAACTATCTATTCAGGCAGAAGGTATGAGTAAATAGAAATTCATGGAGATGATTCCATAGATAATTTCTGAATAACAAAATTTATCTGAAAATCATGAGTTGTTCCTGCTCCATTCTGGCAGGAGGTGGGGAGGAATTCAATGAGTTACATTATTTATGACTTCTTCAAACAGCTCAGCTGTGCTTCTAATATATATGCTCTGCATCTTTTATAGATGAAGGACTTCCTTCTGCAGGGCTGTGTTTTGAGGAACTTTCAAAGCTGCTAAACTTAATTTAAAAATCAGGTGTATATCTGTGACCTCCTTTGTCTCTTCAGTCTCCATTAAAGAATGCTTGCTTCCTTTTTTATTGCATTGATTGAACTTTTTCACATAATCAGACAAAATCAGAAGTCCTCTAGAAAAATAAATCTTGAAGAAAATCAATCCTGTTAAAACAACAGATTATAGGTGTTCCTCCAATAGTGTTCTGGCAGCAGTGGTCTCTGCTTTTTCCTCTGAGGAATGGGTTCATAATAACTGTTACCGCACATCCTAGTGTGCAGCACTGGAGATGCTGTGAAAAAGATGGGCTAAGTCATAAAAGCAAAGGAGTGGTAGCTGTGGTGTTGGCAATAATCTTTGCCATCTTGCAGTCACTCAGGCAGTCTCTGGTAATCAGATGCAAGTTGACTTAGTGGACTGGAAATGTGGTTGGCTAAAAAAAGTTTAAGGGATGGGGGGAAGATGCCTTTGCAGATGCATACAATCCTGTTTTTAATTTATTCCTAGTTGTCCATCCAGCTAACTTTGTGGTTTGGACTTGACAGATATGTGTTTTATTTCTACTGCTGGTAATCATAATACTGATTTAGCAGTTCATTTAATCTCCTGCATGGTGCAGTATGATTTCCTTCAGCAGTGACTTCATGGTGTACTTTTTAAAAAAAGGCTGTTCAGTTGCTTAAGGTTTGGCTTAGAAGCTCAGATGGGCCTGGAATACTAAAATCAGAATGTTTGGGTCTTTGTTCATGTAGGATGAATGTATTTTACTGGAGCAGCTTTTCTGGAAGGGAAGGTGCTTAGGTTCCTCCTCTTACCCTGTGTTCCCTTTTCCTGTTTGGCATGCTTGATGCTGATGACAGGAGCTATCAGCAGTTCTGCTGCTGTTGCTTTTACACTGACACATCGCAGTCACTCTTAGTCCATCCGAGGCATGTGTGCCTCACACCTCTGCAGGTTAGTCCAGAGTCTGGTTGGAGAATTCATAAATTAGTAATACATTTATCAGACTGTTGATTTAAAAGCAAACATGCCTCCCCTAATAGACATATGTGCTTATGATATTCACATCAGGGAAAATGGCCAGGGAGGGCAAAAAAAAGAGCCCACAATGAACAACGAGAACAAATCTATCTAGGAACCAGGTGAGCATCTCTTGCTGTTGGCTTGGTCAGTTTCAAGTGTTGGAAGCTGATGGACAAGGGTACAACTATGAGCCACATCCGACCAACTTCATCTTGTTTCAGTGGGGAAAACAACAGTTTAGCTGGATTTCTCTTTACAGTGAAATATTAAAACTAGATTCTCATTTCCAAATTAGTGCGCATTATGAGCTTTCAGAAACTTTCCTATCATAACACCTTTGTCAGATTATGGTCAACTCAGTATACTTCAGCCTATTTCTATTCAAAAGGCTAAAGCAGCAATGAAAATCTTAATGTTCTGATGCTTGCTTGTGAAGTAGCATGTTTTTCTTGGTTTTAAGCAGGTTTTTTTCAGAGCCAACAACTATATCCCTTCCACATACGGCGATGCAGAATGAATATTTTTCTGCTTAAATCTCTTATCAGCATGTGCATACGTGGACTGAATAAAGGCAGGAATTTGCATGTCAAGTTACTGCTATGCAGCTCTTGCCCTTTTCATGATGCACATGATTATTTTAAAAACAAGAGTTCTTTCACAAGTACATCAAAGTTCTCTGCCAGTAAATGGTCACTCTTCTCCCTCTGCAATTAAATCAAGCCCACTGGCACCTCTATCTTGATTTAGTCTTTACAAAATTATCCACATCTATTATGTTCATATAGATTACTTCCTTGAAGATGCTTGCTTTCCCACTTTAAATCATATATTTGATTGAATTGTAACTAAAATAGAGTAGATTAAAATACCTGTGATCAATCAATCACTTGATTCCCTGAGAGGAATCACTTGCACTTCTCACTTCACTGAGTTTGTGGTTTTATCAGCATCTCCTGTTAGTAGATCTTGATTTCAAGAGTTTGATATTTTTTTTTTTAGTTTCCTTATTTTCTCTGTACCCTTTGCTTCCTGTACATCGCTGTGAATGTCAGAACATGTCTCTTTGCTCCATTTTTAAACTCAAATCTTGCTATGATAACATAGCCTCTAAGAGCTGCCACTCTCCTACTTGTTAAAAATAATGTGTTTTTAAGAGCCTTCAGGCACCACTTATTTAGAGTTATGCTTTTTCGAGTTTTTTGTTCTTGTAAACTTATGAGTTCTTATAAACTTATGAGTGTTTGTGTGGGGTTGTTCTTGTTTTCTGATGGTCTTTAAAAGAATACCTGAGTCTCTTTAAAAAAAAAAAAAAAAAAAATGCAACCACACAAGCAATGAGATGGATTCCAGCAGACACAAGCTCAACTTCAAGATTTGTGGCCATGTACCTCCGGGAACCTGAGAACAAGGTGTTTCCACTGTGGGTTTAGGTGGAAATTATGTAGTTGACCTCTCTACTTCAAAATCTTTTGCCACTTTTTATCTCGATTGCTATCCCTCTATAGCTGTGTGACTGCTCTTAATATCCGAGTAACTCGCAGTATTCATTCTCATGTTCTTGGAGACGGGGATGAGACATGGGGAAGGTAAATTACTTAACCACATCATACAGGAAACTGGTGGTGGATCCACTGCAATGTAACCTTACGCTCTTATTGTATTATCTTTCATTTTCTCTAAGTTTGACTCCAGTTTTTGTTTAATTCTGTGTCATTGGAGGTGGTTACTTCAGCCCCAAATTCCCTCCCTGTGGATGCAAACTCTGAGATAAGTCTAGTGATGTGGGCACAAGCTTTGACTACATATGAGCACTGCAGATACCAAAATATGTATGACTGTATCTACTTTAGTGTGTTAAATTGGATGAAGATGGCAATTCTGCTAGTGTCTCCCAATTGTCCCTGTTGGAGAATCTATTTGGAAAAAGTGAACCAGACTCCTGTAAAATGAAACTAAGCAAAGATGTCAGCAGTGCACAGAGAGCACTTCAAAAGCTAATGACTGCTCACTCTGCAGGACCGTGCTAGACCTAGCATAAAGTAAAGGTCCTGGAATAGTTATACAGCGGACACTGCCCTGCAAACCCACTGCTTGGCCTGCAGATCTACATCTGCTGAGCTGCAGTACTCGCTAATGCAAATGTAAGTTAAATCTGTCAAACCCTATAGGAGGCCTGCTCTAAAGGTGCTCTCATTCTGCTTTACTAGTATTTCTGTAATGTTTTTTAGTGAGCCTGGGTTACACGTGTATGTTTCTAATCTTTGTGAGCACTAAGATGAACACCAGATTTTGGTTGATTTGCATAAGGTCTTCAAGCATTTGTTGTTCATTGTGGCTGGACTATGTTGATGGTCACTTTTTTGGTGCCTTTTATTCAGATGCATTTAGCTACAAGTCCTTACCATATGGAGGAAAGGTTAGTGCACAGTAGCTCTTCATGACATGGTTTGGGTCATCCAAGTTGTGTGGTATGGTTTAAATGTTGTTCTTCCTCTTTGTCTTCCCATTTCCAGCTGGGTAACAGAAATATTCTGAACAAGCAAACAATTGCCACTAGAAAAAGCTGTTTAGGATTCTACTAAAACTTGTAAGATTTGGGGTTTTCAGACACTGCCTGGGATGTCTGGCACAAATGTAAATGTGAATAGCAAATCACTGAGTTGCAGTCAACGAATTCTTGTTAATAAGCAGTCTTGGTTTGTTTTTGTAATAAAACTTAGCTTTACAGATAGAATTTTGCTAAAATGTAGGCAATAGGGGGGTAAACACTTTCAAAATAAATTTTAATGCAGGATGCTGCTAGGTACTAGGAAGTCTTAAAATCCCTTCTATTACCTCTTTCTTTCAAATCACTTCTAAATCTTTTTAAAAGAGAAATACCTCCAAATAACAGGGCTGCAGAATAAAGCAAGAGACTAGTTATTGTTCTGTTATTATTTGGAAGAAAATGGGGTTATTCTTTTATCTCTGTCTGATACTGCATATCATTAATTTCTGCTGGAAGAAGAAATCAGCAGGTGTCCAGCTCACACCCATATTTTGCTTTAAATTCATTTGGTCTCTCTTCAATTTCATTTCACTACTTTATTTTCTCTCTTCCTGCTCTTTCCATTAGGTTCTTTACTACCATCAGTGGGAGTGAGCAAGACACCCAGAGAACTATGGAATTCGGAGGAAATATCTATAAAACTCAGGGTGTAGCAGAGCAGCATCAGTGTTTTGCTTGATGGCAGTTGAGGAGATGGTAGGATGCACAGGACTGGCAGCAGCAAAGTACCTTGTGCAAAGGATCCCTTGGGAACTGGTATCTGGGAATGAGACTTGCATGCAAAGTCTCCCTTTTCACACTCTCCTGTCCCAGGACAAAGATCATGCTAAGCCTTATCCTTGTGATTAATGTACTCCAATTTTCTAATAATACTGGTGTTAGAATAACCTGTATACACAAAGATGTAAACTTTTGCCAGTGTCAGTTTTTCAAATTCTTTCACACAAACTGTCTTGGGCTGTTAAGTATTTTAAAACTTTACCCTCTGCCTTGATCCTATACTCAGTGAATATGCACCTACAGTGTGTGGCAATTCACCTGGAGAATTTATAGAAACATGGTGGCTATTGATGCATGAAATGGGAGGTTAAGCAGCACACTGCCTGATGAAACTGGATAGCAGGTGGCAGCTCTTGGCTCTTGGGGTGAGTGAGGCGCTCTTTCCAGGGGGATGAAAGCTTTGGGAACAAGAATATAGAAAAACTTGGTTGCTGGCAAGGATATTAATCCTTCTTGGAAAACTACTCTGGGTAAAGGTCAGGGAAAAACTTATTTTGTTTACTGATTATGTATGAAACCCCTAAAAAACATGTCCAGATATGCTGAGTCTAAATTGTGCAAGGATCTAATGCCTGGCGGGAAAAGTAAGGAGGGCAGAAATAAAAACAAAAAAACCCCAACCCTGGACAAAGCCACTGGAGAGACCTTCTTTACTTGGAACTTGATTGATATAATTAAGTTTTGTATCATTCATTGCTTTACACTTGTGCTGACCTGCTTTGATGGATCAGGGTCTAGCTAAGAGACTTCAGCTTTTATCTAGCTCTAAGCCAGTGGGCCCAGTGGTAAAGTTGAGAATTATTAACAAAAGCAGCCTACTTTCAGTTCCGTATCTTTAAAATTAAATTAAACCCAACTCCCAACCTTGAAATGGACTGATTTTTTTTTTCTTAGGCTTTGCGTGTGTCTCAATACCATGTTTTAAAAATAGTTTGTCACCATATTCAGCAACTGCAGCTGAGCCTGGGGCTGGAAGTAAATTTACCAATGTGCAGGGATCCATAATGCTGGCTGCTGGGGCTGGAGAGCAGTGCAGCACTTGTTTCTTGGCAAGAAATCATGTAAGTAATCAGCAGGGTCCCAGAAGGTCATCCTCCTTCAAGTGTTGCCTAAAAGGTTTTTTGCTCTTTTCCTTTCCTCTGTTTGAATTGATCCTGTCCAACAGGGTCTGGCTTTGTACATAAATCCTTGCTAAGCTTTCAATCTACACTCTGGCTGTGCTAAGTTGCCTCATACTTCTTGGTGTACAAAACTCAGAAGATATTCCTGGTTGGACAGTGCTGATATTTATTAGAGCCATGCCCTGAAAACAGACTGCTACAATGCTGTACCAATCACCCTGTCTGTAACCCCTGGTTCAGGCTCCTGTCTTGCCATGCTGTATTGCTCCAGAACGGGAGCTGGAGTGGCTCTGCAGCACAGAGGACACGGATGAAACTTCTGCCTCTAAATTAGTTGGTCATGGCTGAGAAATCCCACTCCATTCCCAGTGTCAAGCAACATAAAGAGCTAGCCCCAGAAAAGATGGGCTGCTATGAGCTTGTGCTAGTGAAACCCTTCTCTTCTATGCATTGAAGAGTGTTTAAAAGTAGGTGAAACTCTTTTCTACGTCCACAAACTGAAGTGTCCTCCCCAAAATCTATTTGGCAAGATCCTGGACCTTGATATGATGCTATTATGGAAAAGAACATCTAGGGAACTGGTTCAACTTTAAGTTTTCAGTTTCTCAAATCTGTACAATTTGGTATGTAACAAGTTGTTCTGTAACCAGCAAAACTCGGGAATCCTTTTTCCTTTCCTTCCTCTGTCCTATTAAGAAATCTTGTGTGTGGGTTTGCTAATGTCTAATGGAGACTCTGGCCTTCCTTTACCAAGATTAGGGCTAAGGTGTCTCTTTTCTACCCACTGATGAGTTTCCTAATGCAAGTAAGAAACTAACAACTCAGATCTCTATTCCTTTGCCAATTTTATTGAAATACAGATGACTGTTTTGAATTTGATCAAAAGTGAATTCATAGACAGTATGGTTATAGATGTGCTTGTCAGGTAAGCAAAAAATCTTTACATTAAGAATCGTCAATATTTTATCTTAGATTAATAAATGTACTAAGCTTCCACTTTCAGTTGACTGAAGAACCCTTACGGTATGTGGAGGAGGAGGAACTGCCCATATTCTTAAGGACACCTTTTTAGTTGATTGGGCTTTTAAGAAAAGTGAAAGCTCTCTGAGGTCATGTATAGCGTTTGAACGGTTGGAACCAGAAAGCTTTGATGGGCAACAGGTAGGCATGTGAAATTCAGTATATCACATCATTCTACAACTTGTGTTCCCAGGCTTGGGATAATGAAGTGATGTGTATTTGTTTAAGTTAATGCAAACACTTTTTTTCACACTTCAAGGAGCAGTATTTCAAATAACATCCTGTAACTCAAAGCATTGTGTCCCCTCTGGGCATGCTGGTTTCTAAGTCTGAAACCAGCCAGACACAGCTAGGTGCAGCACTGTACGATCAAAATTGCTTTTGACTTTGGTCAGAGTAGGCTTTCACAGGATAAATGAGTGTTTGACCTAGTAACACTGGACCAAGCCTACTTCTCTTTGGGAAGTGACATTGCAACTTTCATATCCACTCAGATTAGACAGGCACTTTTATTCCAAGGTCACATCACAAAGGCATATATAGAATAAACTATGTGTTGTTCAATTTATCTATGTCAGGAGGACAGAAAAGGGAGCTGACCCTGCTAGAACTTGATCCAGTTGTGCTTTCATGCCCAGGTACTGCTGTTCTGGCAATGAGAACCCTGTGCTCCTGGGGATAACGGGTGTCAGCGTGATTCTTCTCTAACTGGCCCCAAATGCTTTTTTGAAGAGGTGTAATGGTTCGATAGACCTGCATCAGGATGTGAACTATGGAATGACAGCACTTTTCCTTGCTTGAATCCCTGATTTTTCTGAATGCTTCAGCTGCTTCCTCCGCATAAATGGAAACAGGAGATGTTAATGTATATGGTGGTTACAAAAATTAATTGCTGTATATGTAAAGACGAAAAAAGCCATGTGAGTGCTGAGCAGTGACAATGATGTAGACTTTGTGAAGGAAGCTGGGAAAATCTAGAAAGAGGATGCTAGATTTAAAAACAAAACAAAACAAAAACAAAAACCTGATCATAAACAGTATACACTGCTACATCTTTCATGGTTAGAGCAAGACATTAAGAAAACTAACACAAAAAAGTATATAAATATTATGGTAGTTCTTAAACACTCAGAAGTCATGTAAACTGCTTCTAGCATTCAGAAACTTGGCTTCATAAACAATAGCTGTAATTGTAGGTCTTATGTGGAACTGATTCCAAAACTAGTAAGAAATCCACCAAAATATTCAAATGTCACCTATGGCAAGAACCATGTGCAACAATTTAGTAATATAGAGGCATTTTGTATGCCAGTGCTTTTTATTTGGAAATAGCTGTCTTCAGGGAGCATGGGCATAGTAAGTTGAGAGTGCTTCTGTTTTTTTGGACTGCTGTTAGTGGATTTATTGTTTTTGGTGTGCATCCTTCATATCTATATGAATGAAAGCTGAAATTCTTGTCCAGGTCCAGAATGGTGTCCTTCTGTTGCATTAACAAATGGCAGCCTGATGAAGTGATAAATAATTTATGAATTCAGGATATTGATTTTTCTTCAGTGCTTATAGGAAATTATACGCTTGTGGCTTCAAGAAATAATTGGTCCAATTTAATCGCATAAAAATTATGGTCCTTTTTAATTCTTTTCAAATGGAACTTTAATGACCCCTGGGTGTGTTACAGAACAGCAGAAGAGAGGGTGTCTGCATGGACTGAAGAAATAGGAGGGCCAGAAATGGCAGGTTTTACAGGCCTAACAAAAACTGACCACTATGGCAGTAGCTTTGAATGAAGGCTTATGGACATTTGTCTGATCACAAATCAGCTTTTCCACAGGGAAATATTGCAAATTCTAATAAAAACACTTAGTAGTACAATGCAAATTAGAGGTTCAGAGTGCCTGGCATATTAGGAAAAAATGTTCCATTTGTAAAACTTCACTGAACAGAAGGTGGGTTTTGTTCTAATGCAAAGTAATTTTCTTTTTAGTGTATTGGTCTTCTATGTAAGCTCTGCATCTGGGAGGAGGCATAAGAACTGTAGTAGGGGAAGGAAGAAATTTCAGTAACTTCATCAAAAATAAGTTTGAATTTGTTTTTTTAGGGAGGGAAAAACATCCTACTTCTTGGTCAGGATATTCCATGATGTTTCTGACTGATTCTAATTGAAATATAAGTACCTTATGAAACATACCTCCCTGAATATTCAAGTTTGAAAGAACTACATTGACCAGCTTCGCAGGAATATAAAAATAAATTGTAAGGCTCTTCTGCACTCTTTGCTCAAAAAAAAAAAAAAAAAATCAAGAATACTCGTCTGCAAGCAGGTTTTAGTGAAATCATATGGTGCTCTGGCTTTTTACCATTCCAAGTTTTTTAGAAAGCCATCAGGAAACTGACTTTATAAAACAGATATTCTAGAATGAGGTTTCAAACCACCCTGGAGCAATGGTTAAATTCCATCTTTAAACTGTAAGTGTAAATTACTCCAAAATGTAAAGGGATGAGTGTTGTTTGATCTGGCTTAAGCTTACAATTCTTTCTGAATAAAAATGGGGAAAATCAAACTATTATTTCTATCTGCAAAAGAGTATAACTTGAATTGGATGTGAAGCTTATGTAGTCTAATCCATTCTGCCCTTCCATAGCAAGAACAAAACAAATAGGCACTATTTGAAAATGGAAAAGCTGCCAACAATTTTAGCACTAATAATGAGATGGTATACATAATAACTCATACTGGTGATCCCTGTAATACTAACTGTCGGCTTAATGTGGCATGTTAAATGGTAAACTGATGCCTGGTGTTAGCTGGAGGCTGAGTTGCAGAGCATCTCAAAACATTTTCCAGGGGAAAAAACTAGATCCAGGAACTGTGACACAGGCAAACAAGCAAAATGTGTTTATGTAGTATCTTCTGCCACCAGCCTGGGCACTAAAATAATACTATAAAGGTTTCAATCCAAAGTGCTGCCTGCCGGGGGGGTTAGTTGTATGTGCACAGCTACACTACGTTAGGGGCATAGCCTGCTAAGGGGATATACTGGATGTGGGCTTTTTGTGCCCATATGCCATAGAGAATGTCCAGGTCTTCTGAGAAATGTGTGGGACTTCTGGTGTCCTTTGAACAGCTTACTCCTATTCAGATTTGTGGCAAATTTGGCCTTAAATAAGCATGGTGATGGCATGCAGATATTGCGAGACCAGCTTTCATAGGTGGTGGTTCATTTTAGATGGTTGAAGGGAAGGGTTTTTTCTTCTTTCTGGGACTCTGGAGTTGTCCTAACCTGTTGCTGGCCAACACAGAGAAGCTGTGAAATAAGTTTTGGTTATTCTGTTCAAAGCATGACACTTGCTACTGCTGTACCAGGAACTTACTGTGGTGGTTATACTGGATATAACGTCCTGTTTCTAGATGTGATTCCGGAATCTGCAGGTTTCTAGTTCAAAATGCTGTTAATGGCTGGACGAGAATGGTCCTCTTGACTGTTTTATTCAAAACTCACAGTAGCTACTATTAAAAATGCTGTAAATACAGAATGCATATATATTACACTTCAACATACATTTTATGACTACCAAATGTTTACTTTATGATTGGGGAAATAACAATTTTATTGAATATAACATTATGGGTCTTTATTCTGTTTTGATGCACAGATATATGCAAATAACTTGCATTAGCATTTTTATGAGTGAGATTTCAATGGCAAGCTTATTAATAAATCCCTGGGTAGTGCTCAGGCTGATAACATTAGTTCCCTGTACCCTTTTATTTGAGCAGCTAATGAATTTTTTTCCCTAGTTGTCAATTTTGAATTGATGAGAGATTAGGAACAAACAGGACATGGCTGCAGAATGCCTAAAGCTATACTTTGTTCTTAAATTGCCAGTTCAGATCCATTTTGGGCTGGGTAGTGAGCAGTGACCAAAGATCACTTTGTCAGATGCCTTACTGGCCTATGTGAAATAAGATCTTAATGTGTCCTGCAGCACAGGCCCTCGGGAAGGGGCAGAAGTGGAGGGAAGTCAGTGAGTGTGCTCTGTTCTACTTTTTGCCTAAACATCTTGTTTCTTCTGGAAGATGGTCTTGCTTTCATACACAGGCAGGGTTCATGACGGCAGGGCCTGTGGCAGCATGCAATAAGTAAGGAGCACAGTGTGTGTGTGCAGTTGATATAGTTATAATTTGGCAATTTATTGCCAGTGAAAAGGAAAAGAAATTATTTGCTTGGGCACAGAGGTAGGACCATCTTTGTAATCCTGAATAACACTGGGTCTGAGGAAGACATAGCTTTCCTTGTAGACAACATGCTGAGGCATAGATTTTGGGACTGCAGCTCAAAGCACAGCCAGTGCAGGTTGTGCTGGGGGATGGCTGAGAGCACCGAGCTGGGGCTGCATTCAGTGCAGCACTGCGCTGCCAATGCCAGTAATGTGCCATGGATGGCAGGGGAGCAGGAGAGGTCAAGGAAAGTGGTACAGCATGGGCGGATGCTGGGTGACTTGTGGCAGGGAGGGAACAGGCATTGTTTAGGTTGGAAAAGACCCTTAAGA